>NC_057797.1:104256440-104261186 GCF_018294505.1 Triticum aestivum
GGGGGGGGGCAAGGTGGTGTTTGAGGAAATACCACGACAACTGGAATTTTTACTAGGCATGAGTAAAATGTCGGGCTACTGAAAATTTGGATCAAGGACGGGCAGATATTTTTGAGATTGTGAGGTATGTAGAGGCAGGAGTAACAAGGCGGGGCTACTGAAAATTTGAATCAAGGGTGACCAGATTTTTTTGAGATTGCAAGGGCTGTAGAGGCACGAGTAACAAGGCGGGGCTACTGAAAATTTGAATCAAGGGTGAGCAGATATTTTTGAGATTGCGAGGGATGCAGAGGCTGGAGTAAAATGTCAGGGCTACTAAAAATTTTAATCAAGGGATTGAAGCAGAGCGGGAGTAACAGACATCGCACACCGTCCACACATACTAATCATGTGCCATCGAACATAAAAACCTTCCATGGGGTAGATATTTTTGAGATTACGAGGTAGTAGATATTTTCGAGAGCAGGAGGCAAGCCTCGTGGAGCCCAATCTACTATGCTGATGTGAGTGACTGCAGGGGCACGGGCATGCCACACGGGTAGTCTGACCGAACCATGTCTATTGTGTACCCAATCGCAAACGGTTTCTCCATCCAACTCGTGTGCTGTTTCTAAATTTGGCAAAAAGAATAACGCGGGAAATGGTCAGAACACGAACACACTTGTATGTGGACCAAATATATGTATGAAAAGGGTGGTTTGATGTTCGAATACCCAATGCACAACTTTGATGTGGCACCTATCGCATAAGGCGCATAATATTGCTAGTGAGCCACTCCCTACGACCCCCACTTCGTGTTGGCAGTAAGTGTCGCGGGAAACCACGGCCACCTATGGGACCAATAGGCCCCTTGCTGGTTCGGCAGGGGGGCTACGCGTCCGCATCCTCGTGTGCCTCCACACCTCCCGCAGCGTTGGAGGCCACGGGCGGCGGAGCCTTCGAGGTGGATGGGTGAGCCGAAGGACCGGGTTTCTTCTTGGGCGCCATGGTCGATGGCGTCGTTGAAGATGAAGATGGTGATGAAGTTGACGCGCTGCGCATGCCTTCAGGTTCACGCAAGCAAGCCCCCTACCTGGCGCGCCAAAGATGTCGCGGGAAACCACGACCACCTATGGGACCAGGAGGCCCCTTGCTGGTTCGGCAGCAGGGCGACGTGTTGCACAAAGAGCAGCCGAGCATGGGGCAGCACGTCAGAGATCACACAGGCAATTTTACCCAGGTTCGGGCCGCTGCGAGGCGTAAAACCCTACTCCTGCTGTCAGGACCCCGACTCGATGTCACATCGATCTAGCCGGTAACACCTCATATCACTTTGCGGCCTCACGCACGGTATCCCCACGGGGGTCGTCTTACCTTTTCCCAGGACCATTTGCGCCTTTTGGCTCACGTATATGATAGTGTCGCTAGCATCCATATGATAAGGAGCCCGGGCTGACATGACTAGTCGTAAACCCAAAGTGGCACAGACTTACAGGGACAGGCATCCATGACCCAGCTTCGAACGTGTCGGTCATCAGCAAGTGGGTCCGGGCTGTAGCACTGGGCTAGCAGGACTCCGGTAAACCGGGCTATAGCGGGCTAACAGGACTCCGGTACTCAAAGCGTGACATTTCCCCGAAGGGACAGACACAGGAACGAAGAAGGACACATGCCGGCCAGCCTAAGTGTTCCAGAGCAGTAGCAAGCTACCAGGGCTCAGTGGAAGCACTAGGAGACATTTCCCGGTAAGAGAGGCTACTAAGAATAAACAACTAGATAGTCAGATCCCACACATAGCAATACACATTACACGTACGCATAACATGCAAGTATGTGCTGTACAACATGGCATCACAGCATAACTCAACAAACATATAGATAAGGGCTCAGAAGAGCCATCAGAGCATTTATTGCAAATAGGGGTCACAAGACCCATCATACAGAGCATACAAGCAACAAGCGGAAGCACTACATGTCTGGGTACAGACATCTACAAATGAAAAAGGCTGAAGAGCCTGACTATCTACAACATCCGATCAAGATCGTAGCTGAGGTACTAGCTACTAGTCGAAGTCCACGAGAACACTAGTAAAACCGAAGTCTCTGCTGCAAAAACATAAATAAAGCAACATGAGTACAAAGGTACTCAGCAAGACTTACATCAGATCCTATCATACATGCATCTGTATCAAGAGGTAATGTGGGGTTTAGTTGCAGCAAGCCAGCTTTGACTCTGTGGCTATCCTGTTCTACGACTACCAGAAACTCTGGAGGTGAAACAACGTACACGAGTCCACTAATCACCACACAATACACTACTATGGATTCATCCCCGTCTCCCTACGAGAAGGCCATCCATAGCACTCACACTTGTCTTGAGCATTTTATAGTATCCACTTCAAGTTGTCTATGTACCATGTAAGCATCCAAGAAGTCCATAACCGCGGACCCGGCTATTCGAATAGATCATGTTAACCCTGCAGGGGTGTACTTCTTCACACACGCTCTCACCACTTACCGCCATGTACACGTCGTGTATCTCGGCAACCTTCAAGCGGAAGCCTGGCGAGGGTGTCGGCCACGACTTGACTAACCACACAAGACTCTAGCCCAGGTTTATCGCCTATTCGTGTTCCATCCGCAAGGAGATCCGGCCGGGGTGTCGCTCACGGCCCCAAACGATGTGAGCAGGGTTCCCGAGCCCACCAACCGGGTGCCACTCGGTACACCGTGCCACGTGTGCCTAGTCTGTCCCAAGCCCACCCTGCCGGGTGCCACTTGGTAGAAAAATAGCACTACCTACAAACACCAGAAACTAGTTGCGACTCTTGGACAGAGACCAAGTTGGTTAGTAAGTCGAGAGGGGTCGAGTTACCGGAACCCAATGTGTGGTAGTATCGAGTCATTGGACAACATACACAGAACTCAGTGCTTAAGGACGGTTCCAGTGAGACAACCCACCATGTACTCCTACATGGTCCCTCACCGCTACCTTTACCAAATCGTGTTCACACACTTAACTCTCAGCAATAGAACATATCGTGACACTCCAATTCATTCCCAATGAACCAGACCTGACACCCTCTAAGCAATAGCAGGCATAGCATGGTAGGAACACATCAATGGCTTCAATCAACTCCTACACATGCTAGTGGGTTTCAACTATTTACTGTGGCAATGACAGGTCATGCAGAGGAATGGGTTCAACTACCGCAGCACAAAGTAGCAGATGAATCGTTGTTGTCCTAATGCAATATCTGAGAGCAGGAGCGAGAGAGTAGGGTTTTATCGAAATGAACAAGGGGGGGTTGCTTGCCTGGTAAATCAACAAGGGAGGCACTGCTTCACAGACAGGTACTCTGGAACGTCTCCGGAGCAGGACCTATCGAGAAGGAACGGTGCCGGCAATCAAAACACAATCATATGCAACAATATGATGCATGAACATGGCATGTAGATGTGATGCTGTTGAGCTAATGCAACTAGTGTTCAATTAGCTTGAAGTCCATTTGAACCAAAGGTTCAAATGCATTTCTAAATTAGGTCTCTTATATATGCCATAATGTGTTTTCCCATATTCAGCATGTATAAGTTGGTTTTTCATGCATGAAACTAGTACAGATGGAAAGGTTGCATTTTTCTGATAATTTTTCATATATAAATTATTTAAATCTGAGCTACGGTTGAATTGATATGAATTTTTGAAGTTTAAATCAATTTCTGGATTTTCTGAATTAATTAAATCCAGAATTTATATACTGCGTCAGCATGACGTCAGCACGACGTCAGCGGGTCAACGCGGCTGTCCAGGGTCAAACCTGACGTGTGGGACCCACACGTCAGTGACACTGGGGTTAACCCCGAGTCAAACCCGGGCTGACTAGCTTTGACTAAACCCTGGGCCCACTGGTCAGCGTCAGTAGGTGGGGGATTAGTGACTAATTAGCTAAGCCACGTCAGCCCGCCGGAGTTCTGGCCGGCGGCGACCATTAGCGCGGCGGCGACTCGCCGGACTTGCGTTACAGACGGCGTTTGATCGCGCGAAGACCACCGGGGCGTAGCCCGTCTTCGTCCGCAACCAGGGGAGCTGATGGGGGGGCTGCGGGGGCGCCGGAGCTCGCCGGAGCAAGCTTGCGGCGGCGGCCGGAGCTCGGCTGTGTTCGGGGACGCGGCTGCAGCGTGCAAACGCGCGAACTAAAGCGCTAGCGGGGCACTACGAGGTGCGGCGAGAGTGCTAGGTGCACTGGCGTGGCCAAAAGGTCGCCGGAGCAACGCCGGTGACAAGCTCGAGCGGAGGCGAGCTTCGGCCATGGCGGAGCTAAGGCCTAGACGGCGCAAACGGACACGGGGAGGAGGGGGTTCGGTGCGGGGGCTCACCGCGGAACCAGCGAGCGCGAGGGCGAGGTCGGGGATGCCCGGTAGCTCCCGAATCGCCGGCGAGGATTCACGGCGGCCGGAGTCGAATTTGGCGACGGCGACGGCTCCACAGGGTGTCCGGAGGGGCACGGCTTGACGGGGAGCTTCAGGGCGGAGGAGCGGAGCTTCCGTGTGTGTCGGGGAGGCGAGGGGAGGTCGGTGGTGATGGCTATGGCGAACGGCGGCGGCGGTGGTTCTCGGGTGAGAGAGAGAGCAGGGGGAGAGGAGGAGGGCGAGGGAGAGTGAGAGCGGTGCGGGGCAGCTGCGTGGCTTCGTCCGGGGCATCGAGGGCGAGAGAAGGAAGCAGGAGGTGGCCAGCAGGGGGGAGGTGGCGCGCGCGCGTGCCGGCGA
>NC_057797.1:104261196-104270372 GCF_018294505.1 Triticum aestivum
TCTCGGGTGAGAGAGAGAGCAGGGGGAGAGGAGGAGGGCGAGGGAGAGTGAGAGCGGTGCGGGGCAGCTGCGTGGCTTCGTCCGGGGCATCGAGGGCGAGAGAAGGAAGCAGGAGGTGGCCAGCAGGGGGGAGGTGGCGCGCGCGTGCCGGCGAGCGTCGGGCACACGCCGTTCCCCTGTCGGGGGGGGAAGACGACACAGGAGGGGGGGGCCAGGCGGGCTGGGCCGCCTCCTGGCTGGCCGGCCTGCTGCTGCTGGGCTGCGCAGGGGAGGGGAGGCCCAGGTAGGCCCCTCCTTCTTTTATTTTTGTTTTCTAATTTTTCTGACATTTGTTTTGATTTAATAAATATATTAAATCATTTAATTTCCTTATGCCAATTTTTGTAGGGGCTAATGGTATTATTCCAGAGCTCTTTTATAATTGGCATAATTTTTGGACCATATTTCATATATATAGAAATATATTTCCAATGCAAATATTTATCGAATTAATCCAAATGGCCAAAATAAATGTCCATGAGCTCCTAAAAATATTGTTTTGATTTTTATCTCTGTCCAATATTTTCAGAGGGAAACATGAGCATTTTCTTGGACCCTTTTGGAGAAATTTTTATTTGGGTCATTCTCAAAAATGATTCTGAGGGTTCCATCAATCCTCATTTCAAATTTAAATGAAATTTAAATATGATGCACAAATAGCTAGCTAGTCTAAGTCATACCAGACTAGGGATGTGACAACTCGCCCCCACTTGAAAGAATCTCGTCCCGAGATTCAGGGGTCGACGGAAAGAAAGCGGGGTACTCCAGTCGAAGACGATCTTCTCGCTCCCAAGTAGCCTCTCTCTCGGAATGATGAGACCACTGAACTTTGAGAAACTTGATGTTCTGACGTCGGGTAACACGCTCTGCTTGATCAAGAATGCGAACCGGGTACTCTCGGTATGTGAGGTTATCTTGGAGATCGAGCGTTTCGTGGTCCACTCCACGGATAGGATCCGAGAAGCAACGCCTGAGTTGAGAGACGTGGAAGACATCATGAACTCGAGAAAGATGTGGGGGTAGTTCCAATTGGTAGGCAACCTCTCCTCGTTTAGCGAGAATGCGAAAGGGACCAATGTAACGAGGAGCCAACTTGCCCTTGATACCGAAACGATGGGTACCCTTTAAAGGAGTAACCCGAAGGTAAGCTTGGTCGCCAATTTCATAAGTCATATCCTTATGATGACGATCATACTGGCTTTTCTGACGAGACTGGGCTGTTTTCAAATTCTCACGAATGATGCGAACTTGCTCTTCTGCCTCCTGGATCATGTCCGGTCCAAAGAATTGTCTTTCACCGGTTTCTGACCAGTTCAAAGGTGTTCGACATCTTCGTCCATAGAGAACCTCAAAAGGAGCTTTCTTGAGGCTGGATTGGTAGCTATTGTTATAAGCAAACTCGGCAAAAGGAAGACATTTCTCCCAATCCATACCGAATGAGATAACGCAAGCTCTGAGCATGTCTTCGAGAATTTGATTGACCCGCTCCACCTGACCACTCGACTGAGGGTGGAAAGCGGTACTGAAGGAAAGATGGGTTCCCATGGCAGTTTGGAAACTCTCCCAGAAATGAGAAGTGAAAAGACTGCCACGGTCTGAATTGATCTCTAGTGGAACACCATGAAGTGATACTATTCGAGAAATGTATAAGTCAGCAAGCTGACTAGCAGTGATACTCTCTCGAACAGGAAGGAAGTGAGCCACTTTGGAGAGACGATCAATGACTACGAAGATAGCATTATTCCCTCTCTTGGTCCTGGGAAAGCCGGTGATGAAGTCCATACCAACTTTATCCCATTTCCATTCAGGAATAGCTAAAGGCTGAAGGGTGCCAGCAGGTCTTTGATGCTCTGCCTTAACACGACGACAAACGTCACATTTAGCAATGAACTCAGCGATTTCTCTCTTCATCCTAGTCCACCAGAACCTCTGGCGTAGGTCCTGATACATCTTAGAGCTACCGGGATGAATTGTGAGAGGAGATTCATGCGCCTCCTTAAGAATCAACTGCCGAAGATGTTGCTTCTTGGGAACCACCAAGCGATTCTCAAAGAAAACAACACCGCGATCATCCATAGAGAAACATCCACCAACTCCCTTCTTAATGTTCCTCTTGATCCGGGTAATCCCCGTATCATGTTTCTGGGCTTCGATGATAAGATCCACAAGGGTAGGTTTCGCCACCAAGGTAGAAAGGAATCCGCGAGGCGCAATGTGAAGGTTAAGCTTACAGAATTCCTCATGGAGAAGTGGTTGGCCTTGCTGCAACATGAGATTATTGCAATAGGATTTACGACTTAGAGCATCAGCCATGACATTGGCTTTGCCTGGGGTGTAGGTAATTCCTAGATCATAATCTGTGATGAACTCCAGCCAACGTCTTTGCCTAAGGTTCAAATCTGGTTGGGTGAAGATATACTTGAGACTCTGGTGATCGGTGTAGATCTCGCAACGTTTACCAAGGAGGTAATGTCGCCAGGTCTTGAGTGCATAGACTACGGCTGCAAGCTCTAGATCATGTGTAGGATAATTCTCCTCATGTGGATGCAACTGTCGAGATGCATAGGCAATCACATGACGATCCTGCATAAGAATGCAACCTAGTCCCTGTCGTGAGGCGTCGCAGTAGATAATAAAGTCTTTAGTGAAATCCGGTGGCACAAGTATGGAAGCAGAAGTCAGGCGTCTTTTCAGTTCTTGAAAACTGTACTCACACTGTGGGGACCACTCGAACTTTTTATCTTTCTTGAGAAGTTCCATGAGGGGTTTGGCTACTTTGGAGAAATTTTCAACAAAGCGGCGACAATAGCTGGCTAGACCAAGGAAACTCCTAACTTGTTTAACGGTCTCAGGTGGAGTCCAATCGAGAACGGCTTGAACTCTCTCGGGATTGACAGCAATGCCCTTACCAGAGATTACGTGGCCTAGGTAGGTCACTTCTGGCAACCAAAATTCACACTTGGAGAACTTGGCATAAAGGCGGTGTTCTCTGAGTTTTTCTAACACAAGTCTAAGATGTTCGGCATGCTCTTCCTCGTTCTTCGAGTAAATAAGAATATCATCGAGGTAAACCACGATGAACTTATCTAAGTACTCCATGAAGATCGAGTTCATCAAACGGGAGAATGTGGCTGGGGCGTTGGTTAGACCAAAGGACATGACGGTGTACTCGTATTGGCCATAACGAGTGACAAAAGCTGTCTTGGGAATGTCCCTGTTTCTGATCTTGATTTGATGGTAGCCTAACCTTAAATCCATCTTGGAGAAGACTGAGGATCCAGCGAGCTGATCATACAGGTTGTTGATCCTGGGAAGCGGATACTTGTTCTTTATCGTGACCAAATTAACGGGACGATAATCTACAACCATCCGGTCCGTACCATCCTTCTTCTTGACGAAGAGGATGGGGCAAGCCCAAGGAGAAGAACTAGGACGGATGAAACCCTTTTGCAAGGACTCATCGAGTTGTTTCTTAAGCTCGGCTAGTTCTAAGGGTGCCATCTTGTAAGGTCTCCGGGAGATTGGAGCTGTTCCTGGGATAAGATCTATGACGAACTCTACATCTCTGTCAGGTGGAACACCTGGCAGTTCCTCTGTAAAGACATCCGGAAAGTCACGGACTACCGGGATATCTTCAAGGTCTGGAAGAGGGCTGGCATTAAGAGAATAGAGTTGACGCTTTGCAACTCTAGTGGAGATGGTGACTATCTTGCCAGATGGGTGTGTAAGTTGAACAGATCTGGTGTAACAATCAATCTTGGCATGATGAGCTGTCATCCAGTCCATACCCAAGATCATGTTAATATCTGAGGACTTGAGGGCTACAAGTGATGCAAGGAATACAAGTCTGTCAACAAGGATTTCGTTACCATGGCTTACACTAGAGGTTTGCCATTTGGATCCAGGAGTTTGGATGACTAGCGGAGTTGGCATTTCACAAAATGACAGGTTGTGCAAGTTAGCATAGCTTTCAGAAATGAAGGAGTGAGATGCTCTAGTATCAAATAGAATTGATGTTGGGTGACAATTGACAAGGAGTGTGCTAAGAACGACATCTGGATCATCATGAGCGTCTTTAGCTGAGACGTGATGCACACGTCCACGTTCAGTGGGGGCTGACTTGACACTGATCATCTTGCGTGATGGCTTAATACAGCCAACAGTCTTCTCGGGCTGGGGTGGAGCATAACTAGTCTGAGAGCAGTCACGTGCATAGTGTCCTGGCTTCCCGCATGTGAAGCAAGTCCCTGAGGTTGGACGTGGACCCGCACTGACAAACGGTCTACCAGTAGGCCTGGGTGGAACATACGACTGAGTTGGAGAAGGCACCACATGAGATGACCTCGGTGTATAACCGGAAGGAAGAGCGGAGTTTGGAACCCAAATCCTGCGCTTCTGGGAACTAGAACCGGAGGAAGATCCCAAATCACAGGTGTGCTTACGAGACTCCTCGTAAGTGAGTTGAGCTGTCTCTGCATTGATGGCCTTGTTCACAAGGGCTTGGAATGTATCACAATGATGCAGGTGGAGATCACGACGCAACTTGGGGTTGAGACCCTTCCGGAACCTAGCTTGCTTCTTGGCGTCCGTGGACACTTCTTCTGTGGCATAGCGGGCAAGGTTCTCGAATTCTCTGCTATAAACATCAACAACCATCTTACTCTGGGTGAAACTACAGAACTCTTCTCTCTTGCGATCAATGAGGGCCTGGGGAATGTGATGCTCACGAAAAGACTCAGTGAAATCCTTCCAGGTAGGAATCTGGCCAACTCGAAGCATAGCCTCATAGTTTTGCCACCAAAGACTAGCAGGACCTTCTAGGTGATATGTGGCATAAGTGACCTTGTCATCTTCAGCTATGTTCGCGGAATGCAGCTTATGAGTGATGCTACGGAGCCAGTCATCTGCATCGAGTGGCTCGATGGAATGATGAAAGGTAGGTGGGTGCAGGCGGATAAAGTCATGAATGGTCACAGATCCCTTGAGCTGATGTGCGGTGTTCTCCTCGATACATGCCAACAAGCGGTTAGACTCACGCTTGTTCCTCTCCATCTCTAACATGAACTCTATCAACGAAGGCTGGTCAGGAGGATCCTCATCCCTACCATCTCCATGGTTCTGGCTACGAGCGATGGAACTTCGCTTAGCCGATGACATCCTGAGAAACGAACCAAGGACGGAATCAGCATCAACTATGGAATGTAGAATGTAGGACAAGGAGTTAGTATCACTCGAACTCCTAGGGCAATTCCGGCAGCATAACGGCAGTAAAATGCTCAGAATGAGACATCATACTAAAAATGGGGTAGTACAACAACTCAACATCACCACTCAAGGTTCTGGGATAGTACTAAACAGACTACACCGGAAATACTCAAAACTGGGGTATGACTCTGATCAACCAGTCCTATGGAACTACGGAGTAGTAACACGTGATCCTGATAGATGGAAGAGAAAGCCTAGTTCCTTGACCCCGTAGGAAAGATAGGATGACTCAGATCAGAAGACCATGAGGTATAAGGAGTAAAAAGAGCCTTACGTTCCATCCCACAATCAATTCCCTTATATAACTAAAGAATTTCTAGACTCAACTTCGACCAGTTTGGCTTGGTAATCCTACAGGCAGTCAAGCTCTGATACCAAACGCTGTCAGGACCCTGACTCGATGTCACATCGATCTAGCCGGTAACACCTCATATCACTTTGCGGCCTCACGCACGGTATCCCCACGGGGGTCGTCTTACCTTTTCCCGGGACCGTTTGCGCCTTTTGGCTCACGTATATGATAGTGTCGCTAGCATCCATATGATAAGGAGCCCGGGCTGACATGACTAGTCGTAAACCCAAAGTGGCACAGACTTACAGGGACAGGCATCCATGACCCAGCTTCGAACGTGTCGGTCATCAGCAAGTGGGTCCGGGCTGTAGCACTGGGCTAGCAGGACTCCGGTAAACCGGGCTGTAGCGGGCTAACAGGACTCCGGTACTCAAAGCGTGACATTTCCCCGAAGGGACAGACACAGGAACGAAGAAGGACACATGCCGGCCAGCCTAAGTGTTCCAGAGCAGTAGCAAGCTACCAGGGCTCAGTGGAAGCACTAGGAGACATTTCCCGGTAAGAGAGGCTACTAAGAATAAACAACTAGATAGTCAGATCCCAGACATAGCAATACACATTACACGTACGCATAACATGCAAGTATGTGCTGTACAACATGGCATCACAGCATAACTCAACAAACATATAGATAAGGGCTCAGAAGAGCCATCAGAGCATTTATTGCAAATAGGGGTCACAAGACCCATCATACAGAGCATACAAGCAACAAGCGGAAGCATTACATGTCTGGGTACAGACATCTACAAATGAAAAAGGCTGAAGAGCCTGACTATCTACAACATCCGATCAAGATCGTAGCTGAGGTACTAGCTACTAGTCGAAGTCCACGAGAACACTAGTAAAACCGAAGTCTCTGCTGCAAAAACATAAATAAAGCAACATGAGTACAAAGGTACTCAGCAAGACTTACATCAGATCCTATCATACATGCATCTGTATCAAGAGGTAATGTGGGGTTTAGTTGCAGCAAGCCAGCTTTGACTCTGTGGCTATCCTGTTCTACGACTACCAGAAACTCTGGAGGTGAAACAACGTACACGAGTCCACTAATCACCACACAATACACTACTATGGATTCATCCCCGTCTCCCTACGAGAAGGCCATCCATAGCACTCACACTTGTCTTGAGCATTTTATAGTATCCACTTCAAGTTGTCTATGTACCATGTAAGCATCCAAGAAGTCCATAACCGCGGACCCGGCTATTCGAATAGATCATGTTAACCCTGCAGGGGTGTACTTCTTCACACACGCTCTCGCCACTTACCGCCATGTACACGTCGTGTATCTCGGCAACCTTCAAGCGGAAGCCTGGCGAGGGTGTCGGCCACGACCTGACTAACCACACAAGACTCTAGCCCAGGTTTATCGCCTATTCGGGTTCCATCCGCAAGGAGATCCGGCCGGGGTGTCGCTCACGGCCCCAAACGATGTGAGCAGGGTTCCCGAGCCCACCAACCGGGTGCCACTCGGTACACCGTGCCACGTGTGCCTAGTCTGTCCCAAGCCCACCCTGTCGGGTGCCACTTGGTAGAAAAATAGCACTACCTACAAACACCAGAAACTAGTTGCGACTCCTGGACAGAGACCAAGTTGGTTAGTAAGTCGAGAGGGGTCGAGTTACCGGAACCCAATGTGTGGTAGTATCGAGTCATTGGACAACATACACAGAACTCAGTGCTTAAGGACGGTTCCAGTGAGACAACCCACCATGTACTCCTACATGGTCCCTCACCACTACCTTTACCAAATCGTGTTCACACACTTAACTCTCAGCAATAGAACATATCGTGACACTCCAATTCATTCCCAATGAACCAGACCTGACACCCTCTAAGCAATAGCAGGCATAGCATGGTAGGAACACATCAATGGCTTCAATCAACTCCTACACATGCTAGTGGGTTTCAACTATTTACTGTGGCAATGACAGGTCATGCAGAGGAATGGGTTCAACTACCGCAGCACAAAGTAGCAGATGAATCGTTGTTGTCCTAATGCAATATCTGAGAGCAGGAGCGAGAGAGTAGGGTTTTATCGAAATGAACAAGGGGGGGTTGCTTGCCTGGTAAATCAACAAGGGAGGCACTGCTTCACAGACAGGTACTCTGGAACGTCTCCGGAGCAGGACCTATCGAGAAGGAACGGTGCCGGCAATCAAAACACAATCATATGCAACAATATGATGCATGAACATGGCATGTAGATGTGATGCTGTTGAGCTAATGCAACTAGTGTTCAATTAGCTTGAAGTCCATTTGAACCAAAGGTTCAAATGCATTTCTAAATTAGGTCTCTTATATATGCCATAATGTGTTTTCCCATATTCAGCATGTATAAGTTGGTTTTTCATGCATGAAACTAGTACAGATGGAAAGGTTGCATTTTTCTGATAATTTTTCATATATAAATTATTTAAATCTGAGCTACGGTTGAATTGATATGAATTTTTGAAGTTTAAATCAATTTCTGGATTTTCTGAATTAATTAAATCCAGAATTTATATACTGCGTCAGCATGACGTCAGCACGACGTCAGCGGGTCAACGCGGCTGTCCAGGGTCAAACCTGACGTGTGGGACCCACACGTCAGTGACACTGGGGTTAACCCCGAGTCAAACCCGGGCTGACTAGCTTTGACTAAACCCTGGGCCCACTGGTCAGCGTCAGTAGGTGGGGGATTAGTGACTAATTAGCTAAGCCACGTCAGCCCGCCGGAGTTCTGGCCGGCGGCGACCATTAGCGCGGCGGCGACTCGCCGGACTTGCGTTACAGACGGCGTTTGATCGCGCGAAGACCACCGGGGCGTAGCCCGTCTTCGTCCGCAACCAGGGGAGCTGATGGGGGGGCTGCGGGGGCGCCGGAGCTCGCCGGAGCAAGCTTGCGGCGGCGGCCGGAGCTCGGCTGTGTTCGGGGACGCGGCTGCAGCGTGCAAACGCGCGAACTAAAGCGCTAGCGGGGCACTACGAGGTGCGGCGAGAGTGCTAGGTGCACTGGCGTGGCCAAAAGGTCGCCGGAGCAACGCCGACGACAAGCTCGAGCGGAGGCGAGCTTCGGCCATGGCGGAGCTAAGGCCTAGACGGCGCAAACGGACACGGGGAGGAGGGGGTTCGGTGTGGGGGCTCACCGCGGAACCAGCAAGCGCGAGGGCGAGGTCGGGGATGCCCGGTAGCTCCCGAATCGCCGGCGAGGATTCACGGCGGCCGGAGTCGAATTTGGCGACGGCGACGGCTCCACGGGGTGTCCGGAGGGGCACGGCTTGACGGGGAGCTTCAGGGCGGAGGAGCGGAGCTTCCGTGTGTGTCGGGGAGGCGAGGGGAGGTCGGTGGTGATGGCTATGGCGAACGGCGGCGGCGGTGGTTCTCGGGTGAGAGAGAGAGCAGGGGGAGAGGAGGAGGGCGAGGGAGAGTGAGAGCGGTGCGGGGCAGCTGCGTGGCTTCGTCCGGGGCATCGAGGGCGAGAGAAGGAAGCAGGAGGTGGCCAGCAGGGGGGAGGTGGCGCGCGCGCGTGCCGGCGA
>NC_057797.1:104595277-104599909 GCF_018294505.1 Triticum aestivum
GAATACAACTACTTTGACCCAATCCTAGATATGGATGAGGTACTGGAGTTTGTTTCTCCTAGTCATTCCGCGATAGAATGGCTTGACGGACCACAAAAGTAGTAGGCATCGATAAACGAACGCACGCATACTCTTGACTATCAATTGATAGACGAAGGTCAGTAGACAACTAAAGAGGGACAACTCAAAGGAACATATAACTTTCTGAGTTGTGGATGCATAGACTAGTATGTCGAACCAAGTTCAACATAATTCTTCCGGATAACCCATGCAGAAGGGTTGAGCTGGCAGAGTCACAATATAGCATGGAGAACTCATCGACAGCACTCTTGTTGTCATCTTTTGGTTCAGAAGAACTCCTGCCAAGAATGGTTCATGGTAATTGGAAGAAGGATGTACCACGAACCTCGAGGACTATCGCAAAGGTTACTACTATCCTAAAGGGACTAGCAAACACTATCAACATGAAGTAAGTAGAGTGAATCTCGGGTTCAAAAACCCAGGAATAGAATGCCTACTAACTAAATGGCATCACAGGATGCTTTCGATAATAAAGGCCAGAATCTTCACACTGGGAACACAAAACGTTGCTAGATTACTAGGTGACTCCCTAAAACACCTAGGGTCATAATAATTATTCCAACATATATGTCGAGGCAATAAAGTACCTCAACTCACTAATTTGTGTGATTAATCTAACCAAAGGCACATCAGAAATAGAAGGAAGGGATTTGCAAATGCATC
Source organism: Triticum aestivum (assembly GCF_018294505.1). Taxonomy (NCBI): domain Eukaryota; kingdom Viridiplantae; phylum Streptophyta; class Magnoliopsida; order Poales; family Poaceae; genus Triticum; species Triticum aestivum. The sequence goes on from NC_057797.1 coordinate 104,596,022, forward strand.
GGACTATTTAGAAACCTGGGATGACTCTGATAGCATAACGGCTGTAAATGCTCAAAGGATTGGAGACATGCTACAAAATGGTGGCATAGCCACTCAGAAGCACAATACCAAGGTTTCGAGATCAACAATTAACATACGGAAGTAGAAACTGAACTCAAGCTTAGAACCATCAATCCTACAAGTCTGCAGATTAGTAACACGTGATCCTGATAGAAAGAAGAGATAGCCTAGTTCTTAATCCCCGTAGGAAAGATAAGATGACTCAGATCAGAAGGGCATGAGGTAAAGGAGTAAAAAGAGCCTTACGTTCCATCCCACAATCAATTCCCTTATATAACTAAAGAATTTCTAGACTCAACTTCGATCAGTTTGGCTTGGTAATCCTACAGGCAGTCAAGCTCTGATACCAACGCTGTCAGGACCCCGACTCAATGCCACATCGATCTAGCATGTAACACCTCATATCACTTTGCGGCCTCACGCACGGTATTCCCACGGGTGTCGCCTTACCTTTGCCCGGGACCGTTTGCGCCTTTTGGCACACGTATATGACAGTGTCGCTAGCATCCATATGATAAGGAGCCTGGGGCTGACATGGCTAGTCGTAAACCCAAAGTGGCACAGACTTACAGGGACAGGCATCCATGACCCAGCATCGAACGTGTCGGTCATCAGCGAGTGAATCCAGGCTGTAGCACTGGGCTAGCAGGACTCCGGTGAACCGGGCTGTAGCGGGCTAACAGGACTCCGGTATTCATCGCGTGACATTTCCCCGAAGGGACAGACACAGGAACGAAGAAGGACACATGCCGGCCAGCCTAAGTGTTCCGGAGCAGTAGCAAGCTACCATGGCTCGGTGGAAACACTAGGAGACATTTCCCGATAAGAGAGGCTACTAAAGATAAACAACTAGATAGTCAGATCCCACACATACCAAGCATTTCAATAACATACACACAATATGCTCGATATGTGCAAACACAACATGGCATCACAACATGACTCTACGACTCAAGTAATTTATTCAATAGGCTCCGAGGAGCGAGATATTACAAACAGGGGTCTCATGACCCAACATTCAGAGCATACAAATCAAAGCACAAGCGGAAGCTATCATGTCTAGGTACAGACATCTATAAATGAAAAAGGCTGAGAAGCCTGACTATCTATCAGATCCTGCCGAGGGCACAAGATCGTAGCTGAGGTAACAAGCTAAACGTCGAAGTCCACGTGGAACTACTAGTGAGACTGAAGTCTCTCTGCAAAAAACATAAAATAGGCAAACGTGAGTACAAATGTACCCAGCAAGACTTACATCAGAACTAACTACATATGCATCATTTTCAACAAGGGGATGGTGGGGTTTAACTGCAGCAAGCCAGCTTTGACTCGGTGGCTATCCTAAACTACGACTGCAAGCGACTCTTATGAGGTGGCGCACACGAGTCCACATATTCACCATATCAATACACCACTATGGATTCGCTCCCGTCCCCCTACGAGAACGCCATCCATAGCACTCACGCTTATCTTGCGCATTTTAAAGTATCCACTTTCACTTGTCTATGAACTGATATAAGCAACCCAGAAGTCCTTTTCCGCGGACACGGCTATTCGAATAGATGATGTTAACCCTGCAGGGGTGTACTTCTTCATACATGTTTCCACCACTTAGCGTCTGCACACGACATGTGCTCGGCAGACTTCAAGCGAAAGCCGACGTGGGTGTAGACCACGACCTACCTAAACACTCAAGTCTCTAGTCCAGGTTTATCGCCTATTCGGGTTCCATCCATGAGGAGATCCGGCCGGAGTTTCGCTCACAGCCCCAAACGATGTGAACAGGGTTCCCGAGATACCAAACGGGCATCCGGTACACCGTGCCACGTACCTACCGCATCACAGCCCACCCCTACGGTCAGCGCTGTCCACGGCCTCCAGTAAGCTACAAACACCAGAAACTACTTGCAACTCCTGGACAGAGGACTAGGGTGAATAAGAAGTCGAGCGGGGTCATATTTCAGGGACCAATGCATGGTAGTAGCTGAATCATGGATCACAAACACAGAACTCAGTTCCTAAGGACGGCTTCAATGAGACAACCCACCATGTACTCCTACATGGCCTCTCACCGACACCTTTTACCAAATCGTGTTCACACACTTAGCTCACACATAGTAGGACATGTTCACACACCTCTGATTCATCCTCGATGAATCAGACCTGACTCAACTCTAAGCAGTAGCAGGCATGACAAACAAGCATGAATGAGTAGGCACATCAGGGCTCAAACAACTCCTACTCATGCTAGTGGGTTTCATCTATTTACTGTGGCAATGACAGGTCATGCAAAGGATAAAGGGGTTCAGCTACCGCAGCAAGTAACAGATGAATCGGTGTTGTCCTAATGCAGTAAAAGAGAGCAGGAGCGAGAGAGTAGGATTGTATCGGAATGAACAAGGGGGTTTTGCTTGCCTGGCACTTCTAAAGATAACATTGATTCTTCATCAGTGTCAACGATCACATCACCGGTATCACGTCTATCGAGAGGGGACAAATACCGGCAACACAGAAGGGAACACAATCAATGCAATGCACAATATGATGCATGATCATGACATGGCAAAATGAATGTGTTTTGGGCTAATGCAACTAGCAACAGATTAAATGAAGTTGGTTTGAATACAAGATTCAAATTCAAACTCCATATGTGATTATTCAAATGCCATTTAATTGATTTGTGCTAAACAGCAGCTATAAGTTGTTCTAACATGCATGAAAATGGTACAGATGGATTCCTTGAATTTTTCTGATAATTTTTCATATATAAATTATCTAATTTGGAGTTACGGTTGAATTTCTATGATTTTTAGAAGTTTTTACAAATTTCTGGAATTTCCTGAATATTTATAAAATGAACTAAATTCCAGAAAAGGAATATTGCGTCAGCATGGCGTAAGGCTGAGGTCAGCAGGTCAACTGGGTCGCCCAGAGTCAAACCTGGCGTGTGGGGGCCACACGTCAGTGACACAGGTTAGACAGGGGGGGGTTAGTTTAGTTTAATTAAAGATTAGGGGCACTAGGGCCCACATGTCAGTGTCAGGGGGTTAGCTTAGGTGGTGATTAGCTTAAACTAATCACCTGATGGCGGGGGCCCACCTGTCATAGACCCAGGGGAGGTCAAACCCCTGGTCAAACGACTCAATCCCGCCGGCGTTGAGTCGCCGGCGAGGCCGAGGCGGCGGAGGCCTTCGGGTTTCTTGCTCCGGCGACCAAATGGCCGGCGAAGGGCATCTACGGAATGCCCAGGCTCGCGCGCATCTAACAGGGCAAACGGGAGAAGCTAGGGCGGCCGTAATCCTCGCCGGCGTCGAGCTCAGCGGCTGCCGGACCTCGGGCGTTGGCGGGAACGGCGCTACGGTGCACAAGAGGGGAAACGGAAGGGCGCTGCGGCCTCCTGGGGTTGCGGTGAGCACGACGGTGGGCTCGGGAGCGAGCTGCGGTGGCTGTGGCCACGGCCACGCCATGGCCGGCGGCGAGAAGCTCTCGGCCGCGGTGGATAACCTAGCTACGGCGCGCGAACGACGAAACAGAGAGGGGGAAACGGACGGAGAGCTCACGTAGACCCTGTAGAGGTGGACGGCGAGCTTGAGGGAGGCCGAACGGGGGCGGATTTGACGGCGGCGATCCGCGGTGGCCGAGGAGGGGAACGGCAAAGCTGGCAGCATCCAGGGCTTCCGGAGGGCCGTGGATTGGTGGGGAGGAAGAGGGGGTCGAGGCGGAGCCTTTGAGCGCATCGGCGAGGCTAGGGGGTGGCGGTGGCCGCGAGGGAGCTCGTCGGTGGCGGCGGCTCCGTTCGGGCGAGTGAGGGAGAGAGGAAGCAGAGGA
>NC_057797.1:104600586-104707506 GCF_018294505.1 Triticum aestivum
AGGAGCTGGGCCGGCTGGCTACCGGGTGAGCGCCAGATAAGTCCTTCTCTCTCTCTCTTTCATTTCTATTTAATTCTGTTTTCTATTTTCTGTAGTTTGTTTTGATTTAGTTTTAGACACTAAACCATTTTATAAAATCCTGGAAATAGTTATGTGGCTAGGACTAAAATATACCAAACCACATAAAATGTTCCAGTAATTATTGGACATATATTATTTATATATCAAATATATATCCAATGCAAATAGCTATTTATTTAATTCAAAGTCCCAAAATAATTAACTCTGAGATACCAAAAATATTGTTTTGAGTTTTACCTCTTTGCAATATTTTCAGAGACTAAGAGGAACATTTTCTTGGACTTCTTTGAGGAGATTTTAATGTTGATCATTTTTAGAAGGTTTCTGAGGCTTTGAAAATTCCTCAATTCAAATTTCATTTGAATTAAAACATGATACTCACATGAGGTCTAGCCTAGTGCATAACAGGACCAGGGATGTGACAGAGATCTTCGAAGCTAATGTTTGGCGTGTCAAACCACTCATCAATGAAGTTGTGGATGATTGTTACATCAAAGAGAGGCAGATCATTGAAGATTTCTGCTTCTTCTTTGCTCTTGATGAGTTGCTCAAGAGCGTCATCTGCAAGATCTTCATCACTTGACAGATCAATAGCATCATTGCGCAGAATGGCAGCAGCTGTTAGCTCTTGGCCGTTGTGTGGCAGAGGCATCTTGACCTTCTGGGGCTTGGAGATGCATGACAAATCTTCAGACTGCACACTGTCTTCAGGAGGTGCAGTAGCCAGTGGCTTCGCCCGTGAGATTTTTGGTGCAGAGGCCGGCATTGAAGCTTTTGGCTGCTTCAGCTTCTTTGGCTTCGGTGCTGCAGGTGCTTCATCTGATTCAGCATCATCTGCAGGCTCATTCACGGCTGTCCCTTGAACCATGATGTGAGTGATGAGGCCTTCAAGATTGTAGAAGGGCCCAAGAAGATTGGGTTCAGCTTCGCGAGTTCCATCGGCACAGGGAGCAGAGGGACCAGGGTTGAAGTCTAATCCCAAAGACTTCTTGTTCTGCTTCGCTGAGTTCTTGGCAAACTGGAAGTTGCGCTTGAATAGATTGTTGTCACGGCACCATATTAGTGACGATGGGTGTGCATCTGCAGGCTGTGGCCCACGGACCATGCAGGGATAGAAGCCTTGTTCAATGGCTTCTTCTCTGGACCTGGGTTGAAGATTCTTGTATAGTATGTCTCCCCATGGTCGCTTGAAGGTGTTTTTGTCAGCATATTCTTGGGTCACAAACCGGTATTTGAACCATTGTTCTGCCCAATATCTTCGAATCCAATGGATTCGGGTCTTGCGCTGATTATAATCCTCTTCAGGATCTGTCTTGTAAAGTTCTGAGAGGTCATCAGGCAGATCTCTTGATGTTCCCCCATGACGCTGTCTGCCTCCCTTCCTTGCAGATTTCTCTATAGCCATGAAGTTTAACCTGAATGGCTTCAACACGTTCAAAGGCTTCGGAGGCTTTCGCTTGCTAGACAAACAGGAACTAGCTTCGGGAGAATTTATATGATGCTGTAAGAATTCTGCAAATGAATGCAGACTATGAGAACCAAGGGATTCTCCCACGGACATGTACCTGTGACAGCATTAAGGTGCAAGGGAAGGGGAAGAGGTCATATGCATTCTCAGAAGATTTTGAAGATAAATCAGTTTAGAAGACATTGACCTCATCGTGCGAAGACATTCACTCATAGATAAGGAGTTGGTTCCAGATTTGTACGAATCCACGGATCAGTACAAGTGAGGAATCTAACTACTTTGTGAAGCATAAGTGAATATACTAGGCATGTTATGAGATGCAGTATGAAAGAGATCCAACTTGTGTGAATAGAAACTGCTTGTGGTAGAAGGTGATAAAGCTATAGGATCAAAGAGTCCGTAAAAAGGAGGTTTTATTTACCACACAAAGAACTGCTAGACGGAGTGGAAGAGGAGGCCGAGCAGTTCGATCGTCCGTGCCCTAACTTGGCGACGGAGGACACCTACGGCGACGGCGAAGAAGACGATGTCCGTGGTCGGCGTGAAGACGGCGTCGGAGAGGTTGCGGCAGCGAAGCACTTCGTCGCCGGCGTCGTCGAGGGCTAGCGGTGGCGCTAGGGTTCATGCAAGAGTGGAAGAAGAGATAATGACTGCTGTGAGGTGTGTATTTATAGGTACAGGGGCGGCACTGTGTTATTACACAGGTGCCCCTGGCAATTTGCATCTGAGGAACACGTGGCCATCATGCACCATATTGGGGTTTGTTCCATGTCCCACGCACACCTGGATTGTCAGGTGGTCGTTCCCACTTCTCCGGGTTTCAGGTGGAGGAATGATCATTGAAAACGAACTTAATGGTTGTCTCTGTATCTTCTGCTGACAAGGACGCAGAGAAGACATTCGACAGTTTCAATAGAATGCATATGATTTGGAGAGATAGAGTTTGAGATAGAAAGCATAGAGAGGTTAGGGTCCGATCACATTCACTTAGTTCAAAAGATTCAACAAGAAGACATAGCTATAAGTGAATGCTGTAGAGGACAGAACACTAATATATATATATATATATAATCAACATAGTGAAGATAATCATGAAGACATGTTGAGATTGAAGTCAATACCAAATGTGAAGACATAGCAAATGTAGCGCCATGAGTGAAACACTTCAAACAGAACATTTGGTGGTGGCGTTACCCACCGTATAGGAAGTATTAGACCCAGACACGGCGCACAATTATCGTGGCGCTCCGAAGTCAAATTCCACATTAATGTATTCACACTTAGAATGTATGTCTTCATTGATTGAAGATATACTTTACTTCGTGTGTTGCACATCTAAGTCATCAATATGCATAAGTGTTAGGATGTGTGCCTGATCACAGGACATTTGAGGATTCCAGGATATTTTTCTCACACCGTAACTTGCAAAATCTCTTCTCATCCAAGGGCTTGGTGAAGATATCTGCCAATTGCTCTTCAGTGTTGACATGTATGATATCAATATCTTCCTTCACAACATGATCTCTGAGAAAGTGATGACGAATTTCAATGTGCTTTGTCTTCGAGTGCTGAACTGAGTTGTTGGCAATCTTGATGGCGCTTTCGTTGTCGCAGTAGAGTGGCACTTGCTTCAGATGAATGCCATAGTCCTTGAGTGTTTGCTTCATCCACAAAAGCTGAGCGCAGCAAGATCCAGCAGCAATGTATTCAGATTCAGCAGTGGAGAGAGATACACAGTTCTGCTTCTTTGAAGACCAACATACAAGTGATCGTCCCATAAAGTGACATGTGCCTGATGTAGACTTGTGATCCACTTTGTCACCAGCATAATCAGCATCCGAGAATCCAACCAAATCAAACTCTGAGCCCTTTGGATACCATAATCCTAGAGTTGGGGTGTGAGCCAAATATCGAAGAATTCGCTTCACAGCTAAGTGATGCGACTCCTTTGGTGTCGCTTGGAATTGAGCACACATGCAAACACTAAGCATAATATCTGGCCTAGATGCACATAGATAAAGCAAAGAACCAATCATGGAGCGGTATACCTTTTGATCGAACTCTTTACCATTGTCGTCAGGACCCTGATGATGCTTGGCTGGCATTGGCGTCGTGAAGCCTTTGCAGTCTTGCATACCAAACTTCTTCAGACAATCTTTGAGATACTTCTCTTGAGATATGAAGATGCCGTTGCGTTGCTGTCGTATTTGGAGACCGAGGAAGAACTTCAGCTCTCCCATCATGGACATCTGATATTGCTATTGCATCATATATCCAAACTCTTCACTGTACTTCTGATTGGTGTAGCCGAAGATAATGTCATCCACATATATTTGGCACACAAACAGTTCACCATCATATGTCTTCATGAAGAGAGTGGGGTCTAGGGAACCAGGTATGAAGCCTTTGCTCTTCAGGAAGTATTTGAGTGTGTCATACCAGGCCCGAGGGGCTTGTTTGAGGCCATACAGTGCCTTGTTGAGCTTGTATACCATGTCAGGATGTTTTGGATCTTCAAAGCCAGGGGGTTGTGCAACATACACTTCTTCTTCAATCTTGCCATTGAGAAAGGCGCTCTTCACATCCATTTGATATAGAAGTATGTTGTGATGATTGGCATAGGCCAACAGTATGCGTATGGCTTCAAGTCTAGCCACAGGAGCAAATGTTTAATCGAAGTCAATGCCTTCCACTTGAGTATATCCTTGAGCAACGAGATGAGCTTTGTTTCTGACAACTTGACCATGCTCATCTTGCTTGTTGAGGTATATCCATTTGGTGCCTATTATGTTGTGCTTCCGAGGATCAGTACGCTTAACCAGTTCCCATACATTATTTAGCTCAAACTGTTGAAGCTCTTCTTGCATAGCTTGAATCCATTCAGGTTCCATGAAGGCTTCTTCAACTTTGTTGGGTTCTGTTATTGAGACAAATGCGAAGTGCCCACAGAAATTTGCCAGCTGAGTTGCCCTTGATCGAGTGAGCGGGCCGGGTGCATTGATGCTGTCAATTATTCTCTCAATCTGCACTTCATTGGCAACATGAGGATGTACAGGGCGAAAGTTTTGCTCTTGCTAATCATTGTCATTGTTAGTGGGATTGTCTTCAGGCTGAGCATTGTCTTTAGGTTGATCAGGTGCGGAGATGATAAGTTCCTCTTCAGGTTGAGCTTCAGAGGGTATGATTTCTCCGGTTCCCATAAGCTTCATTGATTTGCTGGATGGAACTTCATCTAGCATATTTGGGAGGTGCTCTCTTTGTGACCATTAGTCTCATCAAACCGCACATCCACTGTTTCAACCACTTTATAATGAAAGGGATTGAAGACTCTGTAGGAGTGCGAATCCTTTCCATATCCAAGCATAAAACCCTCATGTGCTTTTGGTGCAAATTTTGAAGTGTGATGTGGATCCTTGATCCAGCACCTGGCACCAAATACTCTGAAGTAACTGACATTTGGCTTCTTGCCAGTAAGGAGCTCATAAGATGTCTTGTTCAGAAGCTTGTGAAGATAAACACGATTGATTGTATGGCATGTAGTATCAATGGCTTCAGGCCAGAATTTTCTTAGAGTCTTGTATTCATCAAGCATCATTCGGGCCATCTCAATGAGTGTTCTGTTCTTGCGTTCGACGGCGCCATTCTGCTGTGGCGTGTATGGGGCTGAGAATTCATGTGTGATGCCCAAGGTATCAAGATATGTATCAAGGCCAGTATTCTTGAATTCAGTGCCATTGTCACTTCTGATGTGCTTTATCTTGGCACCATAGTTGTTCATTGCTCGATTGGCGAAGCGTCTGAAGACATCCTGCACTTCAGTCTTGTAGAGGATTATGTGCACCCAAGTATATCTAGAATAATCATCAACAATAACAAAGCCATAGAGGCAAGCAGTAGTAGTAAGAGTTGAGTAATGAGTGGGACCGAAAAGATCCATGTGGAGCAGTTCGAAGGGTCGAGTGGTTGTCATGATTGTCTTCGAGGGATGTTTGGCCCTTGTCATCTTCCCTGCTTCACAGGCACCGCATAAGTGATCTTTCTTGAACTTGACGCCCTCGATGCCTATGACATGCTTCTTATTTGCAAGGGTGTGGAGGTTCCTCATGCCAGCATGCCCTAGCCTTCGATGCCAGAGCCAGCATTCTGAAGCCTTTGCTAGAAGACATACGGCAAGTTGTGGTCCTGCCGAAAAATCTACCACGTACAAATCATCTTTCCTATACCCTTCAAACACTAGAGACTTATCAGATTCCATTAGTACAAGGCAGCGATATTTTCCAAATATTACGATCATGTTCAAATCGCAAAGCATTGAGACAGACATTAAGTTGAAGCCAAGGGATTCAACAAGCATGACTTTATCCATGTGTTGATCCTTTGAGATTGCAACTCTACCTAGAACCAATACCTTATTTTTACCAGTGTCAGCAAATGTGATGTGACTCTTGTCGGATGGACGTAAGGTTGAGTCCATAAGAAGGCTTCTTTTTCTAGTCATGTGGTTGGTACACCCATTATCAACAATACATTCTGAAGACACTGGTGTAGTACCCTACAGTGCAGTTAGGGGGATAGGCTTCACGAAGAGAATTGTGAAGCAAAAACATTTGACAAACCAGTGGGTTATGAAAGCTTAGATCCAGATTAGGACTGATAGGGAGAGTAGCAAGTGATTCAGGAACGAAGTACATATTAAGACCATTCGGGCATTTGATCTTGCACCCTACAAGATGTTTAAGGTCCCGAGCAATAGCGTCAGATGATTTTGGTTTTCTGCTGGAGACGTTTCCCTGCAAAAGAGAGTTAAGCTTTCTTAGCCACCCACATCTTCAAGGGTGGCTTAGAAGCAATAAGTCTAAGTGCAGCGTCTGAGAACTTTGGCTTTGGAGCCCTAGCAAAAAGTCTTGCAGGTGGACAATAGTACTCATAAGAATAAGTAGAATAGTTCTTGGTCTTATGAACATGGCGGTTTGATGAACCGTGCTCATATTCATAGGCCTGAGTATGGTTTCCCTGCAAAACATTTGCGTTAGTGCGACTCAGGTGAGTCCTCTGCCTGTATGAAGCCTTTGGACCGTATGAAGCCTGTGGTCTGAGGTTTGTCTTCTTCTTCTTGTCGTCAGAGTCATATTCCTTGCTCTTCTTCTTCTTTTTGTTCTAATTGTCCCACTGTGGACACTCAGAGATGAAGTGGCCAGGTTTCTTGCACTTGTGACATGTTTTCTTCTTGTAGTCATGAGCAGAAGCTTCATCATTCCTTGAGCTTGATCGGGAAGACTTTCTGAAGCCTTTCTTCTTGGTGAATTTTTGGAACTTCTTCACAAGAATAGCAAGCTCCCTTCCAATGTCTTCAGGATCATCAGAACTGCTGTCAGATTCTTCTTCAGATGAGGAGACAGCATTTGCCTTCAAGGAACGAGTTCGCCCATAGTTGGGACCGTAGATGTCTATTTTCTCAGAAAGCTGAAACTCATGTGTGTTGAGCCTCTCAAGTATGTCAGACGGATCGAGTGTCTTGAAATTAGGACGTTCTTGAATCATCAGGGCTAGGGTGTCAAACAAACTGTCAAGTGATCTCAGTAGTGTCTTGACGACTTCATCCTTGGTGATCTCAGTAGCGCCATGGGCTTGAAGCTCATTAGTGATGTCAGTGAGTCGATCAAATGTGAGCTGGACATTCTCATTGTCATTTCTCTTGAAGAGGTTGAAGAGGTTGTGAAGGACACTGATTCTTTGATCTCTCTGGGTTGAGACGCCTTTGTTGACCTTGGAGATCCTGTCCCAGACTAGCTTAGATGTTTCCAAAGCACTCAAGCGGCCATACTGTCCTTTGGTCAGATGACCATAGATGATATTCTTGGCAGTAGAGTCCAGTTGAACGAACTTCTTGACGTCAGCAGCAGTGACACCTTCTCCAGCCTTGGGAACGCCATTCTTGACGACATACCATAGGTCGACGTCAATGGCTTCAAGATGCATGCGCATCTTATTCTTCCAGTAGGGATATTCAGTTCCATCGAAAATGGGGCACGCAACGGAGACTTTAATTATACCTGCAGTCAACATAGCTAAAACTCCAGGTGGTTAACCGAATCACACAGAACAAGGGAGTACCTCGCTCTGATACCAATTGAAAGTGCGTTATATCGACTAGAGGGGGGGTGAATAGGCGATTTTTATGAAAGTCTTCAAAACATGGAAGTTATGAAGACAAACAATAGAAATAAACCTACTACCCTGCAGTGGAAGGTAGACTACACTAGGCAAGCCATAGTCAAGTATTCAATAGAGTGAAAGCACAATGACTAATAGGAGCAATGTAGTAAGGATCAGGTAGGAAGATATTATGAAACCAAACAGAACACGCAGTCACTCAGTGAAGATAAAAGATAGTGCAATCATACAATGACTTCACAGGGAGTAACAGTACGTAAAGAGAAGGGAAGGATGAAACCAGTGACTCGTTGAAGACAATGATGTGTTGGACCAGTTCCAGTTGCTGTGACAACTGTACGTCTGGTTAGGGCGGCTAGGTATTTAAACCTGAGGACACACAGTCCTAGACACCCAGTCCTGAACACGCAGCTCAGGACACCCAGTCCTCACCGTATTCCCCTTGAGCTAAGGTCACACAGACCTCGCCCAATCACTCTGGTAAGTCTTCAAGGTAGACTCCCAAACCTTCACAGACTTTATTCACCGGCAATCCACAATGTCTCTTGGATGCTCAGAATGCGACGCCTAACCGGCTGGAGGATTCATAGTCCTCAAGTGTAATAAGTCTTCACACCACACAAACAAGAAGACTTAAGTGATGCCTAATTCTCTTTGGCTCTGGGTGGTTAGGGATTTATCCTCGCAAGGAATTCTCTCTCAAAGGCTTCGAGGTGGATTGCTCTCAAACGACAAAAGCCGTATACTAACTCTGAGCAGCCAACCGTTTTTGGTTGTAGGGGTGGGCTATTTATAGCCACTAGGCAACCCCACCTGATTTGTCCGAAATGACCATGGGTCACTAAGGAACTGACACGTATTCCAACGGTCAGATTTCAAACTCACACGGCAACTTTACTTGGGCTACAAGCAAAGCTGACTTGTCCGACTCTGGACAAGATTCACTCTCATAGTCTTCACTCGAAGACATAGGTTTTGGTTAAGCATCACTTCAGTCATTCTGACTGGTTCTCTTGGACCCCACTTAACAGTACAATTGTTCCTATGACTCAACAAGGAAGAAGAAAAAGAACTACGAAAGATCTAAGTCTTCGAGCTCCATAGGCTTCATGCGATGTCTTCTCTTGTCATAGTCTTCAATGTGAACATCTTCATATACCACCTTTGACATCAATGTCTTCATACATTTTTAGGGGTCATCTCTGGTAGGAAAACCGAATCAATGCGGGAATTCTACCTGTGTTATCCTACAATTCTCACAAACACATTAGTCCCTCAACTAGGTTTGTCGTCAATACTCCAAAACCAACTAGGGGTGGCACTAGATGCACTTACACCAGGCTATCCCTCTACTCACCCACACCCCCTGTTACTCTGCGGCGACGGCAGCCTCACATCGCAACGAACCAGTGCCCTCGTACTCCTCTACGCGTGGGCATCCACTGCCGTGTCTTCCCCGGCTCCGCGTTGTCCCTTCCAAGGCCTCGCCGTCATCCACCACCCTGGTGCTCTCGGCGCGGCATGGTTAACGTGGTTAAGGAACGGCTTCCATCGGACGTGGACTGTATGTGGAGAGGCTGACAGCTGGGTTCACGGCCGCAGCAAGGAAGTGCCTCCTTATTACGCGCAAAATAATTATTCCTCCACCTGTCAGCAGGGACCCAGCGAATGGGCCACCGTATTTCGCCCCCCTGACTGCTGGGACCCACCAGCTACATCTTCGCACGCAAGGAAGTGCCTGACAGTCGGGACCCACCTGGTCGAAGCATACATAGCATTGTCATTCTGGTCGCGAATGTGTACGTACATATATACTGGTGGATGTAGAGGCGTGCACGTGTCGTAGTAGAGGCGGCCAGGGTGCAAGAAAGAAAATACGGCCACGTATGTGTACATACGGGCGGGGTCTCGAATGCCTACTCGCGCATCCGTACTGGCGAGGGCTCGTTGACATGGCTGGGTCGGAATAGAGAAATAGCGTCATCGTCATGTTCATGGGGAGGCAACGGAATGCGTCGTGTTCATGGGGAGGCAACGGAATGCGTCGTGTTCATGGGGAGGCAACGGAATGCGTCGTGTTCATGGGGAGGCAACGGAATGCGTCGTGTTCATCGGGAGGCAACGAAATGCGTGGGAGCCAACCGGCTGGGTCGGAACGGAATGCGTGGTCGTGTTCATCGGGAGGGCTTGGACGGAACAGGCGATGGAAACGAGGCCTTGCATACCGCAAAACGGAGGAAACGACCTTGTGTTTGACCAGCCACGTTTGAAACGGGATCCTGTTCACCGGGAGGGGTCTGGCGTACCACAAAACGGAGGAAACGGACCTCCTACGGTCGAAATGGGGGTCCTGTTGATCGGGAGGGGTGTGGCGTACCGCAAAACGAACGAAACGGACTTGTGTTGGAGCGCTACGGTCAAAATGGGGGTCCTGTTCATCGGGAGGGGTGTGGCGTACCGCAAAACGGGACTCCACGGGATACTGTTCATCTCCACCGTCGACCCCGTCTAGCCTCCACGAGCTACTGTTCATCCACCGTCGACCTCCTCCAGCCTCCACCTGCGACTGTTCATCCACGGGCTCCTGTTCATCCAGCCTCCACCGCGCGCTACTCCACCGGCTACTGTTCAACCAGCCCTCTCCACGGGCTCCTGTTCAACCACCCCTCCACGCGCTACTGTTCATCCTGCCCTCCACGAGGTGGTCCTGTTCATCCAGCCCTCCACGGGGTCCTATTCATCCAGCCCCAACCGGCTCAATTGATCGGGGTCCTGTTCATCCAGAGGCAACACCATGGGGTCTTGTTCATCCACCCCCACTGGGAACTGTTCATCCAACCCCCCCTCGCAACACTCACTGTTCATCCAGAGGCAGCATCGATCGGCTTCAGTTAGTAGAAGTAGCGAAGGAATCGCTCGATCGGGTTCAGTTAACAGCCATCGATCGATCACTCGAGTTCAGTAACGCGTAGCCTGCAGTGCAATCGCTCGGGTTCAGTTAGAGCCCAATGCCTCGCTCAGGTTCAGTTAGAGCCAATGCCTCACACACACGCGCGTACGTGTATGAGAGAAACGCGCATCGCTCGGCCCCCGACCTCCCACCCTAACCGGGAACTCCCCGAAATTTTCCTCGCCCTTGCTTCTACCATGGTTTTTTCTGTCATGGACGGCCCAAAGAATGTCATGCAGCTGCGTCTCTGGCCCGCCCAGGACGAAAAGCCCATTTTCTGTCATGATTTTTTGTCATAGAAGTAGGAGCCTGATACCGGGTTTTGTCACAATTATCGTCATAGAAGTGTCATATGTATGACAGAAATTTTTTTCGCTCGGCCCAAAATGTCACGGATGTGTCTTTTTTTTTGTAGTGCATCCGGATCAGTGTCAATGCTTGCATTGACGTAACCATTTATGACATGCTCTTTGTCACCTTCATAAACGAGAAACATATCCTTAGTCCTTTTCGGGTATTTCAGGATATTCTTGACCGCTATCCAGTGATCCACTCCTGGATTATTTTGGTACCTCCCTGCTAAACTTATAGCAAGGCACACATCAGGTTTGGTACAGAGCATTGCATACATGATAGAACCTATGGCTGAGGCATAGGGAATGACTTTCATTTTCTCTCTATCTTTTGCAATGGTCGGGCATTGAGTCTGACTCAACTTCACACCTTGTAACACATGTAAGAACCCTTTCTTTGACTGATCCATTTTGAACTTCTTCAAAACATTAGCAAGGTATGTGCTTTGTGAAAGTCCAATTAAGCGTCTTGATCTATCTATATAGATCTTGATGCCCAATATATAAGCCGCTTCACCGAGGTCTTTCATTGAAAAATTCTTATTCAAGTATCCTTTTATGCTATCCAGAAATTCTGTATTATTTCCAATCAACAACATGTCATCCACATATAATATTAGAAATGCTACAGAGCTCCCACTCACTTTCTTGTAAATACAGGCTTCTCCAAAAGTCTGTATAAAACCATATGCTTTGATCACACTATCAAAGCGTATATTCCAACTCCGAGGGGCTTGCACTAGTCCATAAATGGATTGCTGGAGCTTGCACACTTTGTTAGCACCTTTAGGATCGTCAAAACCTTCTGGTTGCATCATATACAACTCTTCTTTAAGATATCCATTAAGGAATGCAGTTTTGACATCCATTTGCCAAATTTCATAATCATAAAATGCGGCAATTTCTAACATGATTCAGACAAACTTAAGCATCGCTACGGGTGAGAAGGTCTCATCGTAGTCAACTCCTTGAACTTGTCGAAAACATGTCGCAACAAGTCGAGCTTTGTAGATAGTAACATTACCGTCAGCTTCAGTCTTCTTCTTGAAGATCCATTTATTCTCTATGGCTTGCCGATCATCGGGCAAGTCAACCAAAGTCCACACTTTGTTCTCATACATGGATCCCATCTCAGATTTCATGGCCTCGGGCCATTTCGCGGAATCTGGGCTCATCATCACTTCCTCATAGTTCGTAGGTTCGTCATGGTCTAGTAACATGACTTCCAGAACAGGATTACCGTACCACTCTGGTGCAGATCGTACTCTGGTTGACCTACGAGGTTCGGTAGTAACTTGATCTGAAGTTTCATGATCATCATCATTAGCTTCCTCACTAATTGGTGTAGGAATCACTGGAACTGATTTCTGTGATGAACTACTTTCCAATTCCGGAGAAGGTACAATTACCTCATCAAGTTCTACTTTCCTCCCACTCACTTCTTTCGAGAGAAACTCCTTCTCTAGAAAGGATCCATTCTTAGCAATGAATATCTTGCTTTCGGATCTGTGATAGAAGGTGTACCCAACAGTCTCCTTTGGGTATCCTATGAAGACACATTTCTCCGATTTGGGTTTGAGCTTATCAGGTTAAAGATTTTTCACATAAGCATCGCAACCCCAAACTTTAAGAAACGACAACTTAGGTTTCTTGCTAAACCATAGTCCATATGGTGTCGTCTCAACGGATTTAGATGGTGCCCTATTTAACGTGAATGCAGTCGACTCTAAAGCATAACCCCAAAATGATAGCGGTAAATTGGTAAGAGACATCATAGATCGCACCATATCTAGTAAAGTACAGTTACGATGTTCGGACACACCATTACGTTGTGGTGTTCCATGATACGTCTCCAACGTATCTATAATTTTTTATTGTTCCATGCTATTGTATTATCTATTTTGGATGTTTAATGGGCTTTATTATACACTTTTATATTATTTCTGGGACTAACCTACTAACCCAAGGCCAAATGCAAATTGCTGTTCTTTGCCTATTTCAATGTTTCGCAGAAAAGGAATATCAGACGGAATCCAAACGGAATGAAACCTTCGGAAGAGTTATTTTTGGAACAAACGTGATCCAGGGGACTTGGATTAGACGTCAAGAAAGGAGCGAGGAGGCCACGAGGCAAGGATGCGTGCCTGCCCCCTGGGCGCGCCCCACCCTCATGGGCCCCTCGTAGCTCCACCGACCTACTTCTTCCTCCTATGTATATCCATATACCCCCAAAACATCCAGGATCACCACGAAACCCTATTTCCACCGCCGCAACCTTCTGTACCCAAGAGATCCCATCTTGGGGCATTTTCCGGAGCTCCGCCGGAGGGGGAATCGATCATAGAGGGCTTCTACATCAACACCATGGCATCTCCGATGATGTGTGAGCAGTTTACCACAGACCTTCGGGTCCATAGTTATTAGCTAGATGGCTTCTTCTCTCTCTTTGGATCTCAATACAAAGTTCTCCTCGGTCTTCTTGGAGATCTATTCGATATAATTCTTTTTGCGGTGTGTTTGTCAAGATCCGATGAATTATGGGTTTATGATCAAGATTATCTATGAACAATATTTGATTCTTGTCTGAAATCTTTTATGTATGATTTGTTATCTTTGCAAGTCTCTTTGAATTATCAGTTTGGTTTGGCCTACTAGATCGATCTTTCTTGCAATGGGAGAAGTGCTTAGCTTTAGGTTCAATATTGCGGTGTCCTTTCCCAGTGAAAGCAGGGGAAGCAAGGCATGTATTGTATTTTTGCCACCGAGGATAAAAAGATGGGGTTTATATCATATTGCTTGAGTTTATCCCTCTACATCATGCCATCTTGCCTAGTTCGTTACTCTGTTCTTATGAACTTAATACTCTAGATGCATGCTAGATAGTGGTCGATGTGTGGAGTAATAGTAGTAGATGCAGAATCGTTTCGGTCTACTTGTCGCGGACGTGATGCCTATATACATGATCATGCCTAGATATTCTCATAATTATGCACTTTTCTATCAATTGCTCGGCAGTAATTTGTTTACCCATCGTAATACTTATGCTATCTTGAGAGAAGCCACTAGTGAAACCTATGCCCCCCGGGTCTATTTTCCATCATATAAGTTTTCAATCTATTTTACTTTGCAACCTTTATTTTCCAATCTATACCATAAAAATACCAAAAATATTTATCTTATTATCTCTATCAGATCTCACTCTCGTAAGTGACCGTGAAGGGATTGACAACCCCTTTATCGCGTTGGTTGTGAGGTTCTTATTTGTTTGTGTAGGTGCGAGGTGACTTGCATGTAGTCTCCTACTATATTGATACCTTGGTTCTCAAAAATTGAGGGAAATACTTACGCTACTTTGCTGCATCACCCTTTCCTCTTTAAGGGAAAACCAATGCAGTGCTCAAGAGGTAGCAAGTAAGATTTCTAGCGCTGTTGCCGGGGAGATCTACGCACAAGTCAACACATACCAAGTACCCATCACAAACTCTTATCCCTCGCATTACGTTATTTGCCATTTGCCTCGTTTTCCTCTCCCCCACTTCTAAAACGATTTTCAAAAAGATTTGCCTTTTCTTTGCCTTCTTCCCGTATGTATCCTTATTTGTGTTTCCATGTGCCATCTATTTGCTTGCATCTTTGCTTGCTAAAAAATCTATTGATATGGATCCACTTAAAGTGTTCTACTTGGATCATCTTCGATCCTTATGCGCTCGTGCTGAAACCCCAACTAGCCTAGTTGATGGGAAATCTTTAGATGAGCATGCTCATTTTGTGCGTCACCGTTTGTCTGAAAAAGGGAGACTCTTATGGGATCAAATAAACAGATTGTTGTGTTATGCTTGGAATCTTTGTGAAATTTGCAATTTTACTTGTTGCTCTAAGAACCCTAAAAAACACCTCCCCTACCTATGTGAGTTTAATGATAATGAAATCTTATCTTCTTATGCAAAGGGTGTTTATAGTTACTACGATATCGAACAAATTGAAGAATTTGTTGCTTTTCAGGGTGCTTATGAAGTTGCTTCTTTGATTGAAAAGTATGATATTACTCTCTATGAATCTGAAAATTTTGACATACTCAAATATTGCTATGAAAACTATGCTCATAATGTCTATGTCAAAGAATTTATTGAAAGAATGACCATTGAATATAATGATATGCATGAATCTATAGATAATTATGATTCCGATGATTTGATTGAAATATCCCTTGATGAACATGATGCTTGCTATTCTTGTGGCCATGATGCTAATATTTATGAAGATGAATTTGCTATAGTTCCTTATGTTAAACATAAGATCATTTCTATTGCACCCATACTTGATAGTTCCTTCGATGAAAAGCATGATTGCAATGATGTTATTATAAATTCTCTTAATGTCAATTGTGTTAATGATATGCAAAATCTCAAGCTTGGGGATGCTAGTTTGCTATGACTACTATTTGTTGCAATGATCATGATTGGGGTGATTCTTCTTATGATCTTGAAAATTTATTTAAGCCCCATGATGAATATAAGATTGTTAATGATGTTTGCAATATTGAAAGTGGGTTTGGAAGAGTGTCAACTTTAGATCCCACATATTTGGAGAATGTTCAATCTTATGAATTTTTTGATAAAAGTGGATTTGGAGAGGTCATGACTTTAGTTAATGTTAATCCCACTATTTTGGAAGAGTGTCAACTTTGCATGCATGTGGATCGTGTGGAAAATATTTTATGTGATTGCTATTTTGTTGAATTTTCTTATGATCCCACATGTAATTATTATGAGAAAGGAAAATATGATTGTAGAAATTTTCATGTTACTAAATTACCTCTCGTTATGTTGAGATTGCTATTGTTTCTTTCCGCTTCCTTGCATATGCTAGTTTTTTCTTGCTATGATAATTTGTTTGCTTATATAATGCATATGCATAGGAAGTATGTTATATTTAGATGTGATTTTCATATGTTTCATGATGCTCCCTTCGTGTTTCAATTGCTATCTTTCATGTGAGCATCATTAAAATTATAGATGCCTAGCTAGGGGCATTAAACGATAGCGCTTGTTGGGAGGCAACCCAATTTTATTTTTGTTTCTTGCTTTTTTGTTCTGTTTAGTAATAAATAATTGAACCATAGAGAAGTTGGAATACAATAGGTTTAACACCAATATAAATAAAGAATTAGTTCATTACAGTACCTTAAGTGGTGGTTTGTTTTATTATACTAACGGAGCTCATGAGATTTTCTGTTGAGTTTTGTTTTGTGAAGTTTTCAAGTTTTGGGTAAAGATTTAATGGATTATGGAATAAGGAGTGGCAAGAGCCTAAGCTTGGGGATGCCCAATGCACCCCAAGGTAAAATTCAAGGACGATCAAAAGCCTAAGCTTGGCGATGCCTCGGAAGGCATCCCCTCTTTCGTCTTCGTCCATCGGTAACTTTACTTGAGGCTATATTTTTATTCACCACATGATATGTGTTTTGCTTGGAGTGTATTGTATGATTTGAGTCTTTGCTTTTTAGTTTACCACAATCATCCTTGTTGTACACACCTTTTGGGAGAGACACACATGAATCGGAATTTATTATAATACTCTATGTGCTTCACTTATATCTTTCGAGCTAGATAATTTTGCTCTAGTGCTTCACTTATATCTTTTAGAGCACGGTGGTGGTTTTATTTTATAGAAATTATTGACCTATCATGCTTCACTTATATTATTTTGAGAGTCCTTTAGAACAACATGGTAATTTTTTTTGCTTATAAAATTGGTCCTAATATGATAGACATCCAAGATTAGTATAATAAAAACCTCCATAAAAAGGTGCATTGAATACTATGAGAAGTTTGATACTTGATAATTGCTTTGAGATGTAAAGATGGTGATATTAGAGTTGTGCTAGTTGATTAGTTGTGAATTTGAGAAATACTTGTGTTGAAGATTGCAAGTCTCGTAGCATGCACATATGGTAACCGTTGTGTAACAAATTTGAAACATGAGGTGTTCTTTGATTGTATTCCTTATGAGTGGCGGTCGGGGACGAGCGATGGTATTTTCCTACCAATCTACCCCCTAGGAGCATGCGCGTAATGCTTGGTTTTTGATGACTTGTAGATTTTTGCAATAAGTATGTGAGTTCTTTATAACTAATGTTGAGTCCATGGATTATACGCACTCTCACCCTTCCATCATTGCTAGCCTCTTCGGTACCGTGCATTGCCCTTTCTCACCTTGAGAGTTGGTGCAAACTTCGACGATGCATCCAAACCCCGTGATATGATATGCTCTATCACACATAAACCTCCTTATATCTTCCTCAAAACAGCCACCATACCTACCTATTATGACATTTCCATAGCCATTCCGAGATATATTGCCATGCAACTTTCCACCATCTCATTTATGACACGCTTCATCATTGTCATATTGCCTTGCATGATCATATAGTTGACATCGTATTTGTGGCAAAGCCACCATGCACAATTTATCATACATGTCACTCTTGATTCATTACCCTTCTCGGTACACCGCCGGAGGCATTCATATATAGAGTCATATTTTGTTCTAGTATCGAGTTGTAATCATTGAGTTGTAAATAAATAGAAGTGTGATGATCATCATTAATAGAGAATTGTCCCAAATAAAAAAGGGGGAAGGCCAAAAAAAGAAAGGCCCAAAAAAATAAAAAAGGGACAATGCTACTATCCTCTTTTTCCACACTTATGCTTCAAAGTAGCAACATGATCTTTATGATAGAGAGTATCTTGTTTTCTCACTTTCATATACTAGTGGGAATTTTTCATTATAGAACTTGGCTTGTATATTCCAATAATGGGCTTCCTCAAATGCCCTAGGTCTTCGTGAGCAAGCAAGTTGGATGCACACCCACTTAGTTTCTTTTGTTGAGCTTTCATACATTTATAGCTCTAGTGCATCTGTTGCATGGCAATCCCTACTACTTGCATTGACATCAATTGATGGGCATCTCCCTAGCCCGTTGATTAGCCGCGTCGATGTGAGACTTTCTCCTTTTTGTCTTCTCCACATAACCCCCATCATTATATTCTATTCCACCCATAGTGTTATATCCATGGCTCACGCTCATGTATTGCATGGAAATTGAAAAAAGTTTGAGATTACTAAAGTATGAAACAATTGCTTGGCTTGTCATCAGGGTTGTGCATGATGAGAGCATTCTTCTCTAAAAAAATGGAGCATGACCAAACTATATGATTTTGTAGGGATGAACTTTCTTTTTCCATGTTATTTTGAGAAGACATGATTGCTTAGTTAGTATGCTTGAAGTATTATTGTTTTTATGTCAATATTAAACTTTTTTCTTGAATCTTTCAGATCTGAATATTCATGCCGCAATAAAGAAAATTACATTGAGAATTATGCTAGGTAGCATTCCACATCAAAAATTCTGTTTCTATCATTTACCTACTCGAGGACGAGAAGGAATTTAGCTTGGGGATGCTTGATACGCCTCTAACATATCTATAATTTTTATTATTACTCCATGCTATTATATTACCTGTTTTGGATGTTTAATGGGATTTATTATACACTTTTATATTATTTTTAGGACTAACCTACTAACCCAAGGCCCAGTGCAAATTGCTATTTTTTTTGCCTATTTCAGTGTTTCGCAGAAAAGGAATATCAAACGAAATCCAAACGGAATGAAACCTTCGGGAGAGTTATTTTTGGAACAACCGTGATGAATTCTTCGGGAGGGATTCTACATCAACACCATGGCCTCTCCGATGATGTGTGAGTAATTTACCATAGACCTTTGGGTCCATAGTTATTAGCTAGATGGCTTCTTCTCTCTCTTTGGATCTCAAGACAAAGTTCTCCTCGATCTTCTTAGAGATCTATTCAATGTAATTCTTTTTGCGGTGTGTTTGTCGAGATCTGATGAATTGTGGGTTTATGATCAAGATTATCTATGAACAATATTTGATTTTCTCATAAATCTTTTATGTATGATTTGTTATCTTTGCAAGTCTCTTCGAATTACCAGTTTGGTTTGGCCTACCAGATTGATCTTCTTGCAATGGGAGAAGTGCTTAGCTTTGGGTTCAATCTTGCGGTGTCCTTTCCCAGTGACAGCAAGGGCAACAAGGCATGTATTATATTGTTGCCATCGAGGATAAAAAGATGGGGTTTATATCATATTGCTTGAGTTTATCCCTCTACATCATGTCATCTTGCCTAATGCATTACTATGTTCTTATGAACTTAATACTCTAGATGCATGCTGGATAGCGGTCGATGTGTGGAGTAATAGTAGTAGATGCAGAATCGTTTCGGTCTACTTGTCGCGGACGTGATGCCTATATACATGATCATGCCTAGATATTCTCATAATTATGCACTTTTCTATCAATTGCTCGACAGTAATTTGTTTACCCACCATAATACTTATGCTATCTTGAGAGAAGCCACTAGTGAAACCTATGGCCCCT
This sequence comes from Triticum aestivum, assembly GCF_018294505.1. Classification (NCBI taxonomy): domain Eukaryota; kingdom Viridiplantae; phylum Streptophyta; class Magnoliopsida; order Poales; family Poaceae; genus Triticum; species Triticum aestivum. Next base: position 104,620,072 of record NC_057797.1, read on the forward strand.
GGGTCTATTTTCCATCATATAAGTTTTCAATCTATTTTACTTTGCAATCTTTATTTTCCAATCTATACCATAAAAATACCAAAAATATTTATCTTATTATCTCTATAAGATCTCACTCTCGTAAGTGACCGTGAAGGGATTGACAACCCCTTTATCGCGTTGGTTGTGAGGTTCTTATTTGTTTGTGTAGGTGCAAGGTGACTTGCGTGTAGTCTCCTACTGGATTGATACCTTGGTTCTCAAAAACTGAGGGAAATACTATTGGAAATATGCCCTAGAGGCAATAATAAATTAATTATTATTATATTTCCTTGTTCATGATAATCGTTTATTATCCATGCTAGAATTGTATTGATAGGAAACTCAGATACATGTGTGGATACATAGACAACACCATGTCCCTAGTAAGCCTCTAGTTGACTAGCTCGTTGATCAATAGATGGTCACGGTTTCCTGACCATGGACATTGGATGTCGATGATAACGGGATCACATCATTAGGATAATGATGTGATGGACAAGACCCAATGCTAAGCCTAGCACAAAGATCATGTAGTTCATATGCTAAAGCTTTTCTAATGTCAAGTATCATTTCCTTAGACCATGAGATTGTGCAACTCCCGGATACCGTAGGAGTGCTTTGGGTGTGCCAAACGTCACAACATAACTGGGTGGCTATAAAGGTACACTACAGGTATCTCCGAAAGTGTCTGTTGGGTTGGCACGAATCGAGACTGGGATTTGTCACTCCGTGTAAACAGAGAGGTATCTCTGGGCCCACTCGGTAGGACATCATCATAATGTGCACTATGTGATCAAGGAGTTGATCACGGGATGATGTGTTACGAAACGAGTAAAGAGACTTGCCGGTAACGAGATTGAACAAGGTATCGGGATACCAACTATCGAATCTCGGGCAAGTATCGTACCGCTAGACAAAGGGAATTGTATACGGGATTGATTAAGTCCTTGACATCGTGGTTCATCCGATGAGATCATCGTGGAACATATGGGAGCCAACATGGGTATCCAGATCCCGCTGTTGGTTATTGACCGGAGAGTCATCTCGGTCATGTCTGCATGTCTCCCGAACCCGTAGGGTCTACACACTTAAGGTTCGGTGATGCTAGGGTTATAGAGATATTAGTATGCGGTAACCCGAAAGTTGTTCGGAGTCCCGGATGAGATCCCGGACGTCACGAGGAGTTCCGGAATGGTCTGGAGGTAAAGAATTATATATAGGAAGTGCTATTTCGGCCATCGGGACAAGTTTCGGGGTCACCGGTATTGTACCGGGACCACCGGAAGGGTCCCGAGGGTCCACTGGGTGGGGCCACCTGCCCCGGGGGCCACATGGGCTGTAGGGGGTGCGCCTTGGCCTACATGGGCCAAGGGCACCAGCCCCTAGAGGCCCATGCGCCAAAGGGACAAGAGGAGGGGAGAGTCCTAAAGGGGGAAGGCACCTCCGAGGTGCCTTGGGGAGGATGGACTCCTCCCCCCCTTGGCCGCACCCTTCCTTGGAGGAAGGGGCAAGGCTGCGCCCTCCCCCTCTCCCTTGGCCCTATATATAATGGGGGGAAGGGAGGGCAACTATACCTAAGCCTTGGCGCCTCCCTCTCCCTCCCATGACACATCTCCCTCCTCCCGCAGCGCTTGGCGAAGCCCTGTTGGAATCCCGCTACTTCCACCACCACGCCGTCGTGCTGCTGGATCTCCATCAACCTCTCCTCCCCCTTGCTGGATCAAGAAGGAGGAGACGTCGCTGCTCCGTACGTGTGTTGAACGCGGAGGTGCCGTCCGTTCGGCGCTAGGATCATCGGTGATTTGGATCACGACGAGTACGACTCCATCAACCCCGTTCTCTTGAACGCTTCCGCGCGCGATCTACAAGGGTATGTAGATCCACTCCTCCCTCGTTGCTAGATGACTCCATAGATAGATCTTGGTGACACGTAGGAAAATTTTGAATTTATGCTACGTTCCCCAACAGTGGCATCATGAGCTAGGTCTATGCGTAGTTTCTATGCACGAGTAGAACACAAAGTAGTTGTGGGCGTTGATTTTGTTCAATATGCTTACCGTTACTAGTCCAATCTTGATTCGGCGGCATTGTGGGATGAAGCGGCCCGGACCGACCTTACACGTACTCTTACGTGAGACTGGTTCCACCGACTGACATGCACTAGTTGCATAAGGTGGCTAGCGGGTGTCTGTCTCTCCCACTTTAGTCGGATCGGATTCGATGAAAAGGGTCCTTATGAAGGGTAAATAGCAATTGGCATATCACGTTGTGGTCTTTGCGTAGGTAAGAAACGTTCTTGCTAGAAACCCATAGCAGCCACGTAAAACATGCAAACAACAATTAGAGGACGTCTAACTTGTTTTTGCAGGGTATGCTATGTGATGTGATATGGCCAAGAAGAATGTGATGAATGATATGTGATGTATGAGATTGATCATGTTCTTGTAATAGGAATCACGACTTGCATGTCGATGAGTATGACAACCGGCAGGAGCCATAGGAGTTGTCTTATTTATTGTATGACCTGCGTGTCAATTGAAACGTCATGTAATTACTTTACTTTATTGCTAAACGTTAGCCATAGTAGTAGAAGTAATAGTTGGCGAGCAACTTCATGGAGACACGATGATGGAGATCATGGTGTCATGCCGGTGACAAGATGATCATGGAGCCCCGAAGATGGAGATCAAAAGGAGCAATATGATATTGGCCATATCATGTCACTATTTGATTGCATGTAATGTTTATCATGTTTATACATCTTATTTGCTTAGAACGACGGTAGTAAATAAGATGATCTCTCATTAAAATTTCAAGAAAGTGTTCCCCCTAACTATGCACCATTGCGACAGTTTGTTGTTTCGAAGCACCACGTGATGATCGGGTGTTAGATTCTAATGTTCACATACAATGGGTGTAAGACAGATTTACACATGCGAAACACTTAGGTTGACTTGACGAGCCTAACATGTACAGACATGGCCTCGGAACACAAGAGACCGAAAGGTCGAACATGAGTCGTATAGAAGATACGATCAACATGAAGATGTTCACCGATGTTGACTAGTCCGTCTCACATGATGATCGGACACGGCCTAGTTGACTCGGATCATGTAATCACTTAGATGACTAGAGGGATGTCCATCTGAGTGGGAGTTCATAAGATGAACTTAATTATCCTGAACATAGTCAAAGGTCTTCGCAAATTATGTCGTAGCTTGCGCTTCAGTTCTACTGTTTAGATATGTTCCTAGAGAAAAATTAGTTGAAAGTTGATAGTAGCAATTATGCGGACTAGGTCTGTAAACTGAGGATTTTCCTCATTGCTTCATCGAAGGCTTATGTCCTTAATGCACCGCTCAGTGTGCTGAACCTCGAACGTCGTCTGTGGATGTTGCGAACATCTGACATACACGTTTTGATGACTACATGATAGTTCAGTGTGTAATGCTAATTGGTTTAGAATTGAGGCACCAAAGACATTTTAAAACATCGCGAAACATATGAGATGTTTCGAGGGCTGAAATTGGGATTTCAGGCTCGTGCCCACGTCAAGAGGTATAAGACCTCCGACGATTTTTCTTAGCCTGCAAACTAAGGGAGAAAAGCTCAATTGTTGAGCTTGTGCTCAGATTGTCTGAGTACAACAATCATTTGAATCGAGTGGGAGTTGATCTTCCAGATGAGATAGTGATGTTTCTCCGAAGTCATTACCACCAAGCTGCTAGAGCTTCGTGATGAACTATAATATATCAGGGACATATATGATGATCCTTGAGATATTCGCGATGTTTGACACCATGAAAGTAGAAATCAAGAAGGAGCATCAATTGTTGATGGTTGGTGAAACCGCTAGTTTCAAGAAGGGCAAGGGCAAGAAGGGATACTTCATGAAACGGCAATTCAGCTGCTGCTCTAGTGAAGAAACCCAAGGTTGAACCCAAACCCGAGACTAAGTGCTTCTGTAATAAGGGGAACAACCACTGGAGCAGAATTACCCTAGATACTTGGTAGATGAGAAGGCTGGCAGGTCGATAGAAGTATATTGGATATACATTATGTTAATGTGTACTTTACTAGTACTCCTAGTAGCACCAGGGTATTAGATACCGGTTCGGTTGCTAAGTGTTAGTAACTCGAAATAAAAGCTACGGAATAAACGGAGACTAGATAAAGGTGAGATGACGATATGTGTTGGAAGTATTTCCAAGGTTGATCAAATATCGTACGCTCCCTCTACCATCAAGATTGGTGTTTGCGTTGAGCATAGACATGATTGGATTATGTCTATCACAATACGGTTATTCATTTAAGGAGAAGTAATGGTTACTCTGTTTATTTGAATAATACCTTCAATGGTCTTACACCTAAAATGAATGGTTTATTGAATCTCGATCGTAGTGATACACATGTTCATGCCAAAAGATAGTAATGATAGTACCACCTACTTGTGGCACTGCCACGTAAGTCATATCGGTATAAAACGCATGAAGAAGCTCCATGTTGATGGATCTTTGGGCTCACTCGTTTTTGAAAAGTTTGAGGCATGCGAACCATGTCTATTGGTGTATATGCATGAAGAAACTCCATGCAAATGGACCGTTTGGACTCACTTGATTTTGAATCACTTGAGACATGCAAATCATACCACATGGGCAAGATGACTGAAAGCCTCGTTTTCAGTAAAATGGAACTAGAAAGCAACTTGTTGGAAGTAATACATTTTGATGTGTGCAGTCCAATGAGTGCTGAGGCGTGTAGTGGATATCGTTATGTTCTTACTTCACAGATGATTTGAGTAGATGTTGAGTATATTTACTTGATGAATCACGAGTCTGAATTATTGAAAGGTTCAAGTAATTTCAGGGTGAAGTTGAAAGATCGTCGTGACAAGAGGATAAAATATCTATGATATGATCATAGAGATGAATATCTGAATTACGAGTTTGGCACAGAATTAAGACATTGTGGAAATTGTTTCACAACTAATACAGCCTGGAACACCATAGTGTGATGGTGTGTCCGAACATCATAACTGCACCCTATTGGATATGATGCATACCATGATGTCTCTTATCGAATTACCACGATAGTTTATGGGTTAGGCATTAAAGACAACCACATTCACTTTAAATAGGGCACCACGTAATTCCGATGAGATGACACCGTATGAACTATGGTTTAGAGAAACCTAAGCTGTCATTTCTTAAAAGTTTGGGGCTGCGACGCTTATGTGAAAAAGTTTCAGGCTGATAAGCTCGAACCCAAAGCGGATAAATGCATCTTCATAGGACACCCAAAACAGTTGGGTATACCTCCTGTCTCAGATCCGAAAGCAATAAGGGATTGTTTCTAGAATCGGGTCCTTTCTCGAGGAAAAGTTTCTCTCGAAAGAATTGAGTGGGAGGATGGTGGAGACTTGATGAGGTTATTGAACCGTCTCTTCAACTAGTGTGTGGCAGGGCACAGGAGTTGTTCCTGTGGCACCTACACCAATTGAAGTGGAAGCTTATGATAGTGATCATGAAACTTCAGATCAAGTCACTACCAAACCTCGTGGGATGACAAGGATGCGTACTACTTCAGAGTGGTACGTAATCCTGTCTTGGAAGTCATGTTGCTAGACAACAATGAACCTACGAGCTATGGAGAAGCGATGGTGGGCCTGGATTCCAAAATGGCTCGAGGCCATATAATCCGAGAGAGGATCCATATATGAAAACAAAGTGTAGACTTTGGGAGAACTACTTGATGGTCGTAAGGCTGTTAGGTACATATGGATTTTAAAAGGAAGACGGACAATGATGGTAAATGTCACCATTAAGAAAGCTCGACTTGTCGTTAAGATGTTTTTCGACAAGTTCAAGGAGTTGACTACGATGAGACTTTCTCACTCGTAGCGATGCTAAGAGTCTGTTGGAATTATATTAGCGATTACTGCATTATTTATGAAATCTTGCAGATAGGATGTCAAAACATTGTTTCCTCGACGATTTTCTTGAGGAAAGGTTGTATGTGATACAACCGGAAGGTTTTGTCAATCCTGAAAGATGCTAATAAGTATGCAAAGCTCCAGCAATCCTTCTAGGGACTGGAGTAAGCATCTCGGAGTTGGAATGTATGCTTTGATGAGATGATCAAAGATTTTGGGTGTATACAAAGTTTATGAGAAACTTGTATTTCCAAAGAAGTGAGTGGGAGCACTATAGAATTTCTGATGAGTATATGTTGTTGACATATTATGGATCAGAAATGATGTAGAATTTCTGGAAAGCATATAGGGTTATTTGGAAAGTGTTTTTCAATGGAAAGCCTGGATTAAGCTACTTGAACATTGAGCATCAAGATCTATAAGGATAGATCAAAACGCTTAATGGTACTTTCAAATGAGCACATACCTTGACATGATCTTGAAGGTGTTCAAGATGGATCAGTCAAAGAAGGAGTTCTTGCCTGAGTTGTAAGGTATGAAGTTAAGACTTAAAGCTCGACCACGGCAGAATAGAGAGAAAGGACGAAGGTCGTCCCCTATGCTTAAGACATAGGCTCTACAGTATGCTATGCTGTGTACCGCACCTGAAATGTGCCTTGCCATGAGTCAGTCAAGGGGTACAAGAGTGATCTAAGAATGGATCACAGGACAGCGGTCAAAGTTATCCTTAGTAACTAGTGGACTAAGGAATTTTCTCGATTATGGAGGTGGTAAAAGAGTTCGTCGTAAAGGGTTACGCCGATGCAAACTTTGACACTAATCCAGATTATTCTGAGTAGTAAACTGGATTCGTATAGTAGAACAGTTATTTGGAATAGCTCCAAATGTAGCGTAGTAGTTGCATCTACAAGATGACATAGAAATTTGCGAAGTACATATGGATCTGAATGTTGCAGACCCGTTGACTAAAACCTCTCTCACAAGCAAAACATGATCAAACCCAGAACTCATTGAGTCTTAATCACATGATGATGTGAACTAGTTTAGTGACACTAGTAAACTCTTTGGATGTTGGTCACATGGCGATGTGACCTGTGAGTGTTAATCACATGACGATGTGAACTAGATTATTGACTCTAGTGCAAGTGGGAGACTGTTGGAAATATGCCCTAGAGGCAATAATAAATTAGTTATTATTATATTTCCTTGTTCATGATAGTCGTTTATTATCCATGCTAGAATTGTATTGATAGGAAACTCAGATACATGTGTGGATACATAGACAACACCATGTCCCTAGTAAGCCTCTAGTTGACTAGCTCGTTGATCAATAGATGGTCACGGTTTCCTGACCATGGACATTGGATGTCATTGATAACGGGATCACATCATTAGGAGAATGATGTGATGGACAAGACCCAATCCTAAGCCTAGCACAAGATCATGTAGTTCGTATGCTAAAGCTTTTCTAATGTCAAGTATCATTTCCTTAGACCATGAGATTGTGCAACTCCCGGATACCGTAGGAGTGCTTTGGGTGTGCCAAACGTCACAACGTAACTGGGTGGCTATAAAGGTACACTACAGGTATCTCCGAAAGTGTCTGTTGGGTTGGCACGAATCGAGACTGGGATTTGTCACTCCGTGTAAACGGAGAGGTATCTCTGGGCCCACTCGGTAGGACATCATCATAATGTGCACAATGTGATCAAGGAGTTGATCACGGGATGATGTGTTACGAAACGAGTAAAGAGACTTGCCGGTAACGAGATTGAACAAGGTATCGGGATACCGACGATCGAATCTCGGGCAAGTATCGTACCGCTAGACAAAGGGAATTGTATACGGGATTGATTAAGTCCTTGACATCGTGGTTCATCCGATGAGATCATCGTGGAACATGTGGGAGCCAACATGGGTATCCAGATCCCGCTGTTGGTTATTGACCGGAGAGTCATCTCGGTCATGTCTGCATGTCTCCCGAACCCGTAGGGTCTACACACTTAAGGTTCGGTGACGCTAGGGTTATAGAGATATTAGTATGCGGTAACCCGAAAGTTGTTCGGAGTCCCGGATGAGATCCCGGACGTCACGAGGAGTTCCGGAATGGTCCGGAGGTAAAGAATTATATATAGGAAGTGCTATTTCGGCCATCGGGACAAGTTTCGGGGTCACCGGTATTGTACCGGGACCACCGGAAGGGTCCCGGGGGTCCACCGGGTGGGGCCACCTGCCCCGGGGGCCACATGGGCTGTAGGGGGTGCGCCTTGGCCTACATGGGCCAAGGGCACCAGCCCCTAGAGGCCCATGCGCCAAAGGGACAAGAGGAGGGGAGAGTCCTAAAGGGGGAAGGCACCTCCGAGGTGCCTTGGGGAGGATGGACTCCTCCCCCCTTGGCCGCACCCTTCCTTGGAGGAAGGGGCAAGGCTGCGCCCTCCCCCTCTCCCTTGGCCCTATATATAGTGGGGGGAAGGGAGGGCAACATACCTAAGCCCTGGCGCCTCCCTCTCCCTCCCATGACACATCTCCCTCCTCCCGCAGCGCTTGGCGAAGCCCTGTTGGAATCCCGCTACTTCCACCACCACGCCGTCGTGCTGTTGGATCTCCATCAACCTCTCCTCCCCCTTGCTGGATCAAGAAGGAGGATACGTCGCTGCTCCGTACGTGTGTTGAACGCGAAGGTGCCATCCGTTCGGCGCTAGGATCATCAGTGATTTGGATCACGACGAGTACGACTCCATCAACCCCGTTCTCTTGAACGCTTCCGCGCGCGATCTACAAGGGTATGTAGATCCACTCCTCCCTCGTTGCTAGATGACTCCATAGATAGATCTTGGTGACACGTAGGAAAATTTTGAATTTATGCTACGTTCCCCAACAAATACTTATGCTACTTTGCTGCATCACCCGTTCCTCTTCAAGGGAAAACCAACGCCGTGCTCAAGAGGTAGCATTCCAGGTGGCGTAAGTTGCGGAACTATTCCACATTGTTTCAAATGAAGACCAAACTCATAACTCAAATATTCACCTCCACGATCAGATCGTAGAAACTTTATTTTCTTGTTATGATGATTTTCCACTTCACTCTAAAATTCTTTGAACTTTTCAAATGTTTCAGACTTATGTTTCATTAAGTACATATACCCATATCTGCTCAAACCATCTGTGAAGGTCAGAAAGTAATGATACCCGCCACGAGCCTCAACACTCATTGGATCGCATACATCAGTATGTATTATTTCCAACAAGTCATTTGCTCGCTCCATTGTTCTGGAGAACGGAGTCTTAGTCATCTTGCCCATGAGGCATGGTTTGAAAGCATCAAGTGATTCATAATCAAGTGATTCCAAAAGCCCATCAACATGGAGTTTCTTCATGCTCTTTACACCAATATGACCTAAATGGCAGTGCCACAAATAAGTTTCACTATCATTATTAACTTTGCATCTTTTGGCTTCAATATTATGAATTTGTGTATCACTACACTCGAGATTCAACAAAAATAGACTACTCATCAAGGGTGAATGACCATAAAAGATATTACTCATATAAATAGAACAACCATTATTCTCTGATTTAGATGAATAACCATCTCGCACCAAACAAGATCCAGATATAATGTTCATGCTCAACACTGGCACCGAATAACAATTATTTAGGTCTAAAACTAATCCCGACGGTAGATGTAGAGGTAGCGTGCCGATGGCGATCACATGGACTTTGGAACCATTTCCCACGCGCATCGTCACCTCGTCCTTAGCCAATCTTCGTTTAGTCCGTAGCCCCTGTTTCGAGTAGCAAATATGAGCAACAGAACCAGTACCAAATACCCAGGCGCTACTACGAGCATTAGTAAGGTACACATCAATAACATGTATATCAAATATACCTTTCACTTTGCCATCCTTCGTATCTTCCAAATACTTGGGGCAGTTCCGCTTCCAGTGACCAGTCCCTTTGCAGTAGAAGCACTCAGTTTCAGGCTTAGGTCCAGACTTGGGCTTCTTCCCTTGAGCAGCAACAGGCTTGTTGTTCTTCTTGAAGTTCCCCTTCTTCCCTTTGCCTTTTTTCTTGAAACTAGTGATCTTGTTAACCATCAACACTTGATGCTCCTTCTTGATTTCTACCTCCGCAACCTTTAGCATCGTGAAGAGCTCGGGAATTGTCTTTTCCTTCCCTTGCATATTATAGTTCATCATGAAGCCTTTATAGCTTGGTGGTAGTGATTGAAGAACTCTGTCAATGACACTATCATCAGGAAGATTTACTCCTAGCTGAGTCAAGTGGTTATGGTACCCAGACATTCTGAGTATGTGTTCACTAACAAAACTATTCTCCTCCATCTTGTAGCTATATAACTTGTTGGAGACTTCATATCTCTCAACTTGGGCATTTGCTTTAAATATTAACTTCAACTCCTGGAACATCTCATATGCTCCATGACGTTCAAAACGTCTTTTAAGTCCCGATTCTAAGCCATAAAGCATGGCACACTGAACTATCGAGTAGTTATCAGCTTTGCTCTGCCAGACGTTCGTAACTTTCGGAGTTGCTCCTGCAGCGGCTCTTGCACCTAGCGGTGCTGTCGGATCACAGGTTCCGGCAAAACTCTTAAGGTTCGAACACTAGGGTGCGCGCGAAGATCTCCCCCCCATCGATCTGCGTCCTAACTTAGCCTAGATCTCATGAACTAACTCAACGAACTCGCAACACAAAGGACACAAGATTTATACTGGTTTGGGATACCGTTGTGGTGTAATACCCTACTCCAGTGTGGTGGTGGATTGCCTCTTGGGCTGAGGACGAACAGTACAAGGGGAAGAACAGCCTCCTAAGGTTGAGGTGTTCTTGTGCTTGGTGCACTTGTGTGGTAGGGGATGATCTTTTTGATCCGTCATTGCCTACGGTGGTGGCTAGTCCTATTTATAGAGGCCCTGGTCCTCTCCCCAAATATTGAGTAGGAAGGGAGCCAACAACGGCCAATTTGAAAGGGGACAACTAGTACAAGCTGTCCTGACAAAAGGTGATCTTCGCCTGCCAAAGGTTCTGGTGGTGACGCCGTCCTGGGCTCCATGGTGACCTCCGTCTTGCCGTCATTCTGGTCTTGGTCTCGTTGCACCAATATGGAAACCTTTGCTTGATGCCTCGGTACTCCGCACCTGCGCTTTCCCCCTTTAGCACCAAAGAGGAAATAAGGATGCTGCGTGTGCTGGCGCCCGCCTGGTCTCGATCGTCATGGCTCACGTCACAAGAACCTCACGAGGTTTGCCCGATTTTGAACTCTCCGCCCCTCATGAGCCAGCATGGCGAGGCCGCTCCTGAGGATGTCTTGTGTCGTCTGCCTCGCGAGGGTCTTGATTCCTCGTTGGTGAAGATGGGCCGTACATGCCTGCTAGCAAGGCCACACCATGGGCCGCAGGCAGGCAAGTCTGGGCACCCCCGTTTCCAGAACGCCAATAGTAGCCCCCAGGCCCAAGGCGCACTCAGGCTTGGCTTCGAGGCGAAGCCAAGGGTCAAGTGCGGGGCGCCGCGGGCCCCAATAGCCTGCAGCCTCAGTCGACACATGGTGGTTGATTGGACGTGGGTGTCTCCGCTTCCCCACGCTGCCTCGGAAACTGCCCAGTGTGACAAGTCCCTACGACATGCAAGGGAAACCATCATTACATGTGATCGTGGGGGGTGCTGGTTGGCCTTCTCCTAGTATAAATGGGAGGGGGGCGGAGCCCCCGTCGACCATCCTTCCTCTTCCTCTTCCGCTTCTTCTCCTTCCTTGCTCCTCTCCTGCCACCAATGGCGCCATCAAGGAGGTTCACCGCCGCAGAGAAGGGGAAGGCCCCTCGCGAGGGGCCCGCCTCTCCGGTGCCCAAGCATGGACACGGCCGTCCCCTCAAGCACACCGCAACCCCTGCCATGGCCCCACGTGGCCGTGGTGTTGCCGCTTCACGGGGCAGGGGTCGCTCTGGTTGTGGTGGTCCCGTCAATGAAGGGAGGCGTGCCGTGGTCACGTGGCCTCCCCGGCCACGCTTCCACTCGGCGGAGATGCTACCGGAGTTTGTTGTCTGGTCGGAGAACCCGGCCGGCAACTGGCTTCAGCTCCCGCGCTTCCTCGCCGACAAGCTGTCGGCCTCGGGTCCTGGTGGGCTTTGGCTGCAGGCGACGGTTGCTGCAGTAGGGCTTCCTAGGTTGCTGTCGAAGTCTCCGCCGCGGGCAATGTAGCTCTGGCCCACGGTTGGCAGACGTTCACCCGCGCACGCGACCTGGGTAGGCGGTGCACCCTTCAGTTCAAGTACGACGGCGATGCGACCCTCTATGTGAGGATGTTCGAGGAAGATGGTCGCCATGTCGGGTGCTGTCCCGAGGTGAACGACGGTGAGGAGGTGCTCGGCCTTGGAGACGGCCGCGACGAGGATGGGGGCGAATACGCCCTTGGCGCCGACCGCGTCTCGTCCGACTATGGCAGCTCTTCCCCTAGCGAAAGCTCTAGCAGTGGCGGCTACGACCAGCCACCACACTGCCGTGCCCGCTTTGAAGACGGTGGCGGGTCGTCTCATCGCCGCGCCTCCATGAAGCGCGAGGAGGGGTCCGGCTGAGCTCAAGAGGGTGCTGGGGCCTGCGCCCGTGAACCGTTGTAGGTGCCGCTTCTATTTTGTTCTTTTTTCCTTCCTGCATCAGAAAGAAACCAGAATGGGCCCCAGAGGGGCGTGTATCAAACTATGATTTCAATCGTTATGCTATGTTTGCCGTTCCTATGCCGCGTCGTAACATTATCGTTTTATGTAGGGATAACTTAGCTTGACTTGTTTTGAGTGACCTCCTCCTCACAAGGCGCTTGCTTCCTAGTGCTTGTTGAGGCCTCCTTGACCTGATATGTGCTTAGGAACTGCAAAAAAATCGTAAGAGGTTTATCGCTCACCCGGGGTTTGGTTATAGGCGCCGCTGGCCTTGACTTAGTGCTTCGCGTCGCGATGCGCATGGGGCACGGACCAGGAGAGGTGCGCCAGCTTGTGGGCTCAAACGAGGGTGCCTTGCGAAAAGACAGAAGGAGGAAGCTCACGAAGGTACCTGTCCAGCCCCCTCGCGAGGGACGCGAGGGAGTGTTCAGGTCGACCAAAGAGGCAAAGGTAGAAACAGAGGCAGAAAGCGATAAAACGGAACCAGCAAGAGACACCAGAAAGCAAATTTCGATTAAAAGAGGGGCGAGCCAACTTCGGAAAGCAAATGAAAGCCGCGTCCGGCACCTAGTCTAGTCTTCGACGTCTTCTCACCAGCGCGGAGCTAAGTGCTGCCACTCGGTGTGGGAGGGAGCCCCCGAGGCCCAAGGGCGGTTCTCCTGAGGCTCCGAGGCATGTACAGCCCCACTTATTATTACGTGAGAGTGTCTTGGACGGCAATTCTTCACAGGCATGGGGCCTTGCTTCACAGGCACTAGGCCTTTCTTCACAGGCACCGGGCCTTTCTTCATGGGTAGAACTTCCGAAGGTGTTGGATGTTCCACGCGTTCTGGATGGGTACCCTGTCCTGTGTCTCCAGGTGCGCGACACCAGGCCTGGAGACGTGGATGACCTTGAACGGGCCCTCCCACATGGGCGAGAGCTTATGCAGCCCCTCCCTGGAGAGCACCCACCTCAGGACGAGGTCACCCACATCAAGAGTCCTGGAGCGGACGCTGCGGCAGTGGTACCGCCGCAGCGCCTGCTGGTATCTTGCCGCCCGTAGTGCAGCTTCACGGCGCCATTCCTCCCCCAGCACGAGGTCCATCCCCTGCATGGCGTCGTGCTGCGTCTCGTCAAACGCCAGGACCCGTGCGAGCGATGCTCGACCTCGTGAGGGAGGACTGCTTCTGCTCCATAGACAAGGAAGAATGGGGTTTCGCTCGTTGGCTTGGTGGCGGTGGTGCGGATCGACCACAACATAGGCTGGAGCTCGTCGTGCCAGCCCCTACCGCAGGCCTCGAGCTTTTTCTTGAAGGTCCTGGTCTTGAGGCCCTTCAGGACCCCTGCGTTGGCGCGTTTGGCCTGGCCATTGCTCCTGGGGTGTGCTATTGAGGCGTAGCAGGTCTGCGTTCCAAGGTTAGCACAATATGACTTGAAGAGATTACTAGTGAACTGCGAGCCGTTATCGGTGATGATGCGGTTGGGGACCCCAAAACGGCTCACGAGGCCCTCGATGAACTTGACTGCAGAGCCAGCTGGGATGGCGCAGACGGCTTCAACCTCCGGCCACTTAGTGAACTTGTTGATGACGACGTAGAGGTATCGATAGCCCCAGGCGCCCGAGGGAACGGGCCCAGAATATCCAGCCCCCAGACCGCGAACGCCCATGAGAGTGGGATGGTCTGGAGGCCCTGAGCTGGCTAATGGATCTGCTTGGCGTGGAATTGGCAGGCCTCGCAGGACTTCACCAGCTCGGCTGTGTCATTGAGTGCCATAGGCCAGTAGAATCCACTTCGGAATGCCTTGCCGATGAGGGTTCGTGATGATGAGTGGTGCCCACGGTCTCCGCCGTGTATGTCAGTTATCAGCTCTTTCCCCTGTTCCCTGGAGATGCAACGTAGTGAAACGTCATTTGGTCGCTTTCTTTATAACTCACTGTCCTGGATGCAGTATGTCGTGGCCTGACAGGCCACGCGTTCCGTGTCCTCCTCCTTCTCTGGCAACGCCCCTTGTATCAAGTATTCCTTGAATTCCTTGGTCCAGCATCCCTCCTAGGGCTCGAGTGCCAGTAGTAGGCGCGCTCCTGAGGTCGGGCCGCAGGCTAGGGCTCCTGAGGCTGGCGGCTATGGGAGTTCCTCCTAATGCTGAGTTACTCTCGAAAGCGGCGGCGTTGCTAAAGGCTTGAGGAGCCGCTCCTCGAAGACGCCAGGCTCCTGGGGCTGTCTCTTGGATGCTCTTCTGGCGATGTCGTCTGCTTCCTTGTTAGTGCCTCGGGGCACGTGCTGCAATTCCAGGCCTAGAAATTGCTTCTCCATCTTGCGCACCTTCGTGAGGTATGCTTCCATGTGCTCGTCCTTCGGCTCGTATACCTTGTTGGAGAAGTTGACGAGGAGCTGTGAGTCACCCCTGATGGTGAGACGCTTCACCCCTAGCACCGCCGCAGCCTTCAGGCTGGCTATGAGGCCCTTGTATCCTGCAATGTTGTTGGAGACCTTCTCGCCCTGCTGGAAGCAGAGCTGCACGACGTAGTAGAGCTTGTCCTGAGTGGGCGAGATGAGTACTGCTCCAGCCCCCGCGCCTTGACGCGCGATGGCACCATTGAAATACATGACCCAGTTGTTAGGTGCCTCGCTTCCCGGCAAGAGGGACCAGTGTTCACCTTCTTCAAACGTTGGGGCATCTATCCACTCTGCCACGAAATCAGCGAGCGCGGCCCCCTTGATGACCCTGGCGGTACTGAACTCCAACTGGAATGCTTGCAATTCGATGTTCCATTCAGCGACTCTTCCAGCAGAGTTGGGGCTCCTGAGAACTCTCTCCAATGGGTAAGCTGAGACGACCTTGATGGGGTGGCCCTGGAAGTAGTGCTGCAGCTTTCTCGAGGCCACTAGGAGTGCGAGTAGGAGCTTCTGAGGCATGGGGTATCGCGCTCATGCGTCCCTCAACACCGTGCTGACGAAGTATACCGGGTGTTCGACGAGGGTTGGTGTGCTGACAAGGTTTGCGTCTTCTGGAAGCTGGGGAGTTCCCTGAGGGGGTAGAGCCCCCGATGCTTGGTCGCTTGACGAAGTCTTCGCGGGATTGGGGGCGTCGTCCTGCCGAGCCTAATCCTCTGCCGCTGCTACTGCGGCCCTTGCGGCGCCCTTCTGGTCTTTCGTCGTCTCTGCTGGAGGCGTGGCACGACACGATGCGCCCTTGGCTTGGTGCTCTTCCCGAACCACCACCAGGGCCGTGCTGGCTGAGCACGGGGTGGCAGCCAGGTAGAGCACTAGTGGCTCGTGAGGTCGTGGCGCCGCCATCACTGGAGGGCTGGTCAGGTATCTCTTGAGGTCTTGGAAAGCTTGGTTGGCCTCTGGGGTCCACTCGAACGGGCCCTTCTTTTTCATCAGCTTGAAGAAGGGTAGGGCGCGCTCTCCTAGCTTGGAGATGAAGCGCCCCAATGCAGTCACCCGACCAGCCAGCTTCTGCATTTCCTTGAGGGTCTGTGGTGGACTCATGTCTTCAATGGCCTTTACCTTTTCTGGGTTAGCCTCGATCCCCCTATGGGACACCAGGAAACCCAGCAGCTTGCTAGAAGGGATGCCAAACATGCATTTCTCCTGATTGAGCCGCAAGTCCACCTGGCGAAGGCTTTCAAAGGTCTCCTCTAGGTCTTGGATCAAGGTCTCCGCCTCTTGAGACTTCACCATGATGTCATCGATGTAGGCTTCAGGGTTTCTCCCGAGCTATCGCCCTAAGGCGATGTGCATGAGTCGCTGGAAGGTTGCACCCATGTTGCGCAGTCTGAGTGGCATGCAGGTGTAGCAGTCCACCCCACACGGGGTCAGGAAGGCCGTCTTCTCCACATCTTCTACCGCCATCTTGATCTGGTGATATCCTGAGAACGCATCCAAGAAGCATAGCAAATCGCACTCGGCGGTGGAGTCGACGATCTGGTCGATGCGTGGAAGCGGGAATGGATCTTGGGGGCAGACCTTGTTGAGGTTGGTGAAGTCGACGCACATCCGCTCCTTCCCGCCTTTCTCGGGGACGATGCCGGGGTTCGCCAGCCACTCGGGGTAACGAACTTCACAAATGACACCCGCAGCCTCCAACTTGCGGGTTTCTTGGATGATGAAAGCTTGCTTCTCCATGGACTGCCGCCTTGACTTGTGCTTCACACGGTGTACGTTGGGGCACACCTTCAGGTGGTGCTCTATTACCTCTCTTGGGACCCCTACCAACTGATCGGGCTCCCAGGCGAACACTTCCTTGTTTGCACGCAAGAACCTCACTAGCGCCTCCTCCTGAGTGGGCTCGAGGTTGGCGCCTATGGTAATGGTTGCCCCTGAGGACCCATCATCCTCGACCAACACTTGCTTGGTTTCTGCCTTGGCCTGCGTGAAGAACTGCTTCTTCTTGGTTGGTACGGCTCCCTTGGCCTTGAAGGTATCCGTGTCGGTGGGTCATGCTGTTGCGGCGACCTTGAGGGCGAGCTTGAGCACCGCCAGGGCCTCCTTGGTGTCCCCCTTGATGGTGAGGACACCCTGGATCCCCGGCATCTTCATGAGATTGTAAGCAGGATGGGTTGCTGCCATGAACTGGGCCAAAGCTGGGTACCCGAGGATGGCGTTGTATGGAAGGCCAACGCGGGCGATGTCGAAGTTGATGAGCTCGGTGTGGTAGTTGTCGCGCGTGCCGAAGGTCACGGGGAGGCGTATCTGCCCCAGGGAGCGGGCAGGGCCTCCGCCAACTCCCGAGAAGGGCTTGCTAGGGCGGAGTCGCTCGAACGTACGTGAAGGAGGCTGAAGGCCTCGACGGAGAGCACATTGAGGCCGGCGCCGCCGTCGACGAGCATCTTGGTGATGGATACATGGCAGATGGTGGGTGCGCACAGCATCGGGAGGGCACCCGAACCGATGGTAGAGGAGGGATGGTCCTCCGAGTTGAAGGTGAGGTTGGCCTCAGGCGCGGCCCAGTCGGGCAGAGCCCCCGGGCACTTGGAAGCGATGCTGATCTGGCAAAGGTACGGCTTGATGTGCTGATCCGAGGGTGGTGCTTGCGAACCGCCGAGAAGAGCTGTGGCAACGGGGGCCGCCGGTTCCCCGAAGCGAGCAATGAAGAGGCTGCACAGCTCCTCCCAGGTGGCGACAGAAGACTCCGGCAAGTGGAGGAGCCAGGCGCGCGGCCCGCCCATGAGGGCCATTGGGAACTAGTTGACCATGATCTTGTCGTTGCCCCCGGCTTTCAGGATGGCCTCCTCATATGCTAGCAGGAAAGCCGACGGGTCCGCCGCACCGTCGTAGCGCGGCGGCGTCTCCGGCTTGAACTTGGGTGGCCACTGCACCTGCCGCAAGGCGGGGGCAAGGGCTTGGAGCTCTCGAGCGCCACCGCGGGCACCGGTAGATCCAGCTGGAGGGGCGTCCACCATGGGGAGTGGGCATGGAGATGGTGGAGCGCGAGCCGATGGAAGGAAGACCCCGGCGCACCCCTACCTGGCGCGCCAAATGTCAGATCATGGGTTTTGGTAAACCCTTAAGGTTCGAACACTGGGATGCGCGCGAAGATCTCCCCCCTATCGGTCCGCGCCCTAACTTAGCCTAGATCTCATGAACTAACTCAACGAACTCGCAACACAAAGGACACAAGATTTATACTGGTTCGGGCCACCGTTGTGGTGTAATACCCTACTCCAGTGTGGTGGTGGATTGCCTCTTGGGCTGAGGACGAACAGTACAAGGGAAAGAACAGCCTCCTGAGGTTGAGGTGTTCTTGTGCTTGGTGAACTTGTGTGGTAGGGGGTGATCTTTTTGATCCGTCGTTGCCTACAGTGGTGGCTAGTCCTATTTATAGAGGCCCTGGTCCTCTCCCCAAATATTGAGCAGGAAGGGAGCCAACAACGACCAATTTGAAAGGGACAGCTAGTACAAGCTATCCTGACAAAAGGTGGTCTTTGCCTGCCAAAGGTTCTGGTGGTGACGCCGTCCTCGGCTCCATGGCGACCTCCGTCTTGTCGTCCTTCTGGTCTTGGTCTCGTTGCACCAATATGGAAACATTTGCTTGATGCCTCGGTACTCTGCGTCTGTGCTTGCCCCCTTTAGCACCAAAGAGGAAACAAGGACGCTACACACGCTGGTGCTCGCCTGGTCTCGGTCGTCATGGCTCACGTCACGAGAACCTCGCGAGGTTTGCCCAACCTTGAACTCTCCGCCCCTCACGAGCCAGCATGGCGAGGCCGCTCCTGAGGAGGTCTTGTGTCGTATGCATCGCGAGGCTTGGCCCCTTGCGAGGGTCTTGATTCCTCATTGGTGAAGATGGGCCGTACAGGCCTGCTAGCAAAGCCATGCCGTGGGCCGCAGGCAGGCAAGTCTTGGGACCCCCATTCCCAGAACACCGACATGTGCTTCCAGGATGTAATTCTTCTGTGCAGCAATGAGGATAATCCTCAAGTTACGGACCCGAACCATGTAGCTTCTACCATCATCTTTCAACTTAGCTTTCTCTAGGAACGCATTAAAATTCAAGGGAACAGTAGCACGGGCCATTGATCTACAACAACATAGATATGCAAAAAACTATCAGGTACTAAGTTCATGATAAATTAAAGTTCAATTGATCATATTACTAAAGAACTCCCACTTAGATAGACAACCCTCTAGTCATCTAAATGATCACGTGATCCATATCAACTAAACCATGTCCGATCATCACGTGAGATGGAGTAGTTTTCAATGGTGAACAACACTATGTTGATCATATCTACTATATGATTCGCGTTCGACCTTTCGGTCTCAATGTTCTGAGGCCATATCTGCATATGCTAGGCTCGTTAAGTTTAACGCAAGTATTCTACACATGCAAAACAGGCTTGCACCCGTTGTATGTGAATGTAGAGCTTATCACACCCGGTCATCACGTGGTGTCTCGGCACGACGAACTGTAGCAATGGTGCATACTCAGGGAGAACACTTATACCTTGAAATTTAGTGAGGGATCATCTTAAAATGCTACCGCCGTACTAAGCAAAATAAGATGCATAAAAAATAAACATCACATGCAATCAAAATGTGTAACATGATATGGCCATCATCATCTTGTG
The DNA here is from genome assembly GCF_018294505.1 of Triticum aestivum. Lineage (NCBI taxonomy): Eukaryota > Viridiplantae > Streptophyta > Magnoliopsida > Poales > Poaceae > Triticum > Triticum aestivum. The sequence continues at coordinate 104,639,756 of NC_057797.1, forward strand.
CCTTTGATTTCCATCTCCAAAGCAGCGTCATGATCTCCATCGTCACCGGCTTGACACCTTGATCTCCATCGTAGCATCGTTGTCGTCTGATACGTCTCCGTCGTATCTACTTTTACAAACACTTTTGCCCTTGTTTTGGACTCTAACTTGTATGATTTGAATGGAACTAACCCGGACTGATGTTGTTTTCAGCAGAATTGCCATGTGTTATTTTTGTGCAGAAATAAAAGTTCTCGGAATGACTTGAAAATCAACAGAGAATTAATATGGAATATATAAAAAATACTGGAAGGAAGATCCACGTCAGGGGGGCCTCCACCTGTCCACGAGGGTGGAGAGCGCGCCCCCTGCCTCGTGGCCCCCCTGACACTCCACCGACCTCAACCCTGACTCCATATATTCACTTTCGGGGAGAAAAAAACCAAGGAGAAGGATTCATCACGTTTTACGATGTGGAGCCGCCGCCAAGCCCTGAACTCTCTCGGGAGGGCTGATCTGGAGTCCGTTCGGGGCTCCGGAGAGGGGAATCCGTCGCCATCGTCATCATCAACCATCCGCCATCACCAATTCCATGATGCTCACTACCGTGCGTGAGTAATTTCATCGTAGGATTGTTGGACGGTGATGGGTTGGATGAGATTTATCATGTAATTGAGTTAGTTTTGTTAGGGTTTGATCCCTAGTATCCACTATGTTCTGAGATTGATGTTGCTATGACTTTGCTATGCTTAATGCTTGTCACTAGGGCCCGAGTGTCATGATTTCAGATCTGAACCTATTATGTTTTCATCAATATATGAGAGTTCTTGATCCTATCTTGCAAGTCTATAGTCACCTACTATGTGTTATGATCCGGCAACCCCGAAGTGACAATAGTCGGGACCACTCCCGGTGATGACCGTAGTTTCAGGAGTTCATGTATTCAATATGTGTTAATGCATTGTTCCGGTACTCTATTAAAAGGAGTCCTTAATATCCCTTAGTTTCCGCTAGGACCCCGCTGCCATGGGAGGGTAGGACAAAAGATGGCATGCAAGTTCTTTTCCATAAGCACGTATGACTATATTCAGAATACATGCCTACATTACATTGATGAATTGGAGCTAGTTCTGTGTCACCCTAGGTTATGACTGTTACATGACCGATCACATCCGGCATAATTCTCCATCACCGATCCATTGCCTACGAGCTTTCCATATATTGTTCGTTTATTTACTTTTCCGTTGCTATTGTTATCATCACTACAAAACACCAAAAATATTACTTTTGCTACTGTTACTTTTGCTATTGTTACCACTACTATCATATTACTTTGCTATTGAACACTTTGCTGCAGATATTAAGTTTCCATGTGTGGTTGAATTGACAAGTCAGCTGCTAATACTTGAGAATATTCTTTGGCTCCCCTTGTGTCGAATCAATAAATTTGGGTTGAATACTCTACCATCGAAAACTGTTGCGATCCCCTATACTTGTGGGTTATCATGACTATTTTCTGGCACCGTTGCCGGGGAGCATAGCTCTATTCTTTGAGTCACTTGGGATTTATATCTGCTTATTATTATGAATAACTTGCAAGATCTAAGAACCAAGATTTATCCCTCAACTATGAGGGGAGGTAAGGAACTGCCATCTAGCTCTGCACTTGATTCACCTTCTGTTTTGAGTAAGCTTGCGACACCTACACTTACTATTCATTCTGATATGTCACATGTTATTGATGATGCCACTTCTACTATGCATGATACTTATGATAAAACTACTTCTATGCTTGATACTACTATGCCACTTGGTGAATTTCTTGATGAACAACTTGCTAGGGCTAGAGGGAATGAAATTATTGAAACTGATAATATTGATGAAAGTGATGATGAAGATTCTCACCCAAGATATGAATTGCCTGTTGTGCCTGAGGGCTATGTTATGGATGAAGAAACTGCTAGAGATTTTCTTGCTTGCAATCATAGGAGTGATCTTAAGAAATTATTAGCTAAGTTGAAACAAAAAACTCTGATGCTAGAATGAAATATGATCCTGCTTATGCTACTTCACCTATCTTTGTTACTGATAAGGATTATGATTTCTCTGTTGATCTTGAGATAATTACTTTAGTTGAATCTGATCCTTTCTATGGTTATGAATATGAAACTGTTGTGGCACATCTTACTAAATTAAATGATATAGCTACCCTGTTCACTAATGATGAGAAAACTCGCCATTATTATATCCTTAAATTATTTGCGTTCTCATTAAAGGGTGATGCTAAGATATGGTTTAATTCTCTTGATCCTGGTTGTGTGCATAGTCCCCAGGATATGATTTATTACTTCTCTGCTAAATATTTCCCCACTCATAAGAAACAAGCTGCTTTAAGGGAAATATATAATTTTGTGCAAATTGAAGAAGAGAGTCTCCCACAAGCTTGGGGAGGCTTCTCCAATTACTTAATGCTTTGCCTGATCATCCTCTCAAGAAAAATGAAATACTTGATATCTTTTATAATGGACTAATCGATGCTTCCAGAGACCACCTAGATAGTTGTGCTGGTTGTGTTTTCAGGGAAAGAACACCAGATGAAGCTGAAATTTTATTGAATAATATGTTGACTAATGAAAATAATTGGACACTTCCTGATCCAATTCCTGAACCAACTCCTAAGCCAACTCCGAAGAAAAGGGGTATTCTATTTCTCAGTCCTGAAGATATGCAAGAGGCAAAGAAATCTATGAAGGAAAAGGGTATTAAAGCTGAAGATGTTAAGAATTTACCTTCTATTGAAGAAATACATGGTCTTAATTTACCACCTGTTGAAGAAATACATGGTCTTAATTCATTACCTATTGAAGAAACACATGGTCTTGATAACCTGACACAGGTAGTAAAGGTAAATTCTCTCTATAGATATGATAAAGCTAAAATCCCATTTACTAAGTTTGCTAGCCCATGCTTGGATGAGTTTGATAACTTTATGGTTAAACAAGAAAACTTCAATGCTTATTTTAGTAGAGAATTAAAATGCAATGCTGATATGCTTGAACACTTGGGTGATTATATGGCTAATGTTAAAGGTGAACTTAAACTTATTAGTACACATGCTTCTATGATTACCACTCAAGTAGAACAAGTACTTAAAGCTCAGAATGATTTGCTCAATGAATTAAATAGTAAGAAGAATGATAATGTTGTTAGAGTTATGACTAGAGGTGGTAAAATGACTCGGGGACCTTTGTATCCTGAGGGCCATCCTAAGAGAATTGAGCAAGATTCCCAGAGAAATAATGTTGATGCACCTAGTCCTTCTAAGAGGAAGAAAAAGAAAAATGATAGGACTTTGCATGCTTCTAGTGAACCTATTATTGACACACCTGAGAATCCTAATGATATTTCTATTTCTAATGCTGAAACACAATCTGGTAATGAACATGAACCTAGTGATAATGTTAATGATGATGTTCATGTTGATGCTCAACCTAGCAATGATAATGATGTAGAGATTGAACCTGCTGTTGATCTTGATAACCCACAATCAAAGAATCAACGTTATGGTAAGAGAGACTTTGTTGCTAGGAAGCACGGTAAAGAAAGAGAACAATGGGTTCAGAAACCCATGCCTTTTCCTCCTAAACCATCCAAGAAAAAGGATGATGAGGATTTTGAGCGCTTTGCTGAAATGATTAGACCTATCTTTTTGTGTATGCGTTTGACTGATATGCTTAAAATGAATCCTTATGCTAAATATATGAAAGATGTTGTTACTAATAAAAGAAAGATACCAGAATCTGAAATTTCCACCATGCTTGCTAATTATACTTTTAAGGGTGGAATACCTAAGAAACTAGGAGATCTAGGAGTACCAACTATACCATGCTCCATTAAAAGAAACTATGTTAAAACTGTTTTATGTGATCTTGGAGCCGGTGTTAGTGTTATGCCTCTCTCTTTATATCGTAGACTTGATTTGAATAAGTTGACACCTACTGAAATATCTTTGCAAATGGATGATAAATCAACTGCTATACCTGTCGGTATTTGTGAGGATGTGCCTGTTGCGGTTGCAAACGTTACTATTTTAACGGACTTTGTTATTCTTGATATTCCCGAGGATGATAGTATGTCTATTATTCTTGGAAGACCCTTTTTGAATACTGCAAGGGCTGTTATTGATTGCACCAAAGGCAATGTCACTTTTCATGTTAATGGCAATGAGCATACGGTACACTTTCCGAGGAAACAACCTCAAGTTCATAGTATAAACTCTATTGGAAAAATTCCATCGATTATTTTTGGAGGTTTTGAATTTCCTCTTCCTACTGTCAGGAAGAAATATGATATTCTTATTGTTGGGGATGTGCATATCCCTGTTGAGGTAACCTAGTGTTATTCGAAAATTCTCCGGTTCCATGTTATTCTGAATGAGTTTGTTAACAAGACCTGATCAACCTTGTTAGTGGATTCCTTTTGATGAACATGAGATGGATGAATTTAGAAAACACAACTCTCTGTACCCTCTTTTTACTTTTTGTTATTTATATTAAATAAAGCAAAAATAGTAATTTATGTCTGTTTTCTAAATTATCAATGCAATAAAAAAATACCCTGAAAATAAAAGTTCTCCAAATGCCCTGAAAATTAAATATGATTTTTTCTAGAATATTTGAGAATATCTGGCACTAAGAACACAACAGGGGGAGCAAGCACCTGGCCATGAGGGTCCAGGGCGCGCCCTACCCCCCTGGGCGCCCCTGCCTCGTGGGCCCACGGTGGCTCCCCTCCACTTATTTCAGCTACCACACACTCATTCTTCCTCCCACAAACATCACTAACCAGCTCAAACCCGAGTCCAAGCTCATTTTGCTGCCATTTCTGATCTCCTTGCTCAAAGCACCTCTCACAAAACTGCTTTGGGGGATTGTTCCTTGGTATGTGACTCTTCCAATGGTCCAATTAGTTTTTGTTCTAGTGTGTTATTCATTGCATATTTTTTTTGCTTAGGTGACCCTGTTCTTGAGCTTGCATGTCAAATTTATATGGTCAAAAGTAGTTTTGATGCATGATATTCCCTCTAGGCACTTGTAGGAGTAGTTGCTATCAATTTTGTTGAGTTTTGTTCACTTTTATTTTGAAGTTACTAAAATTTCAGAAAATTTTCAGAGGAAGAAATATGTTTAGGAAAATGTACCAAGGTAGTCCTTCAAGGAAGCAAGGACCCAGGCTCGCAATACGCGATGCCGATGATGAACTACCGAGGGAAGCTCAAGTGCGGGCTTGTGAATGGACTTCAGAGGACTTTATGGTTCGAGCAAGAATCAAGGAAGAATTTAACGCATATGTGCGTAATGCTGATCTTGAGATCTTCGAGGCAGATAAGTGCCGCCAATACCACTATCTCACTGATTCCTTTGTGAGAAGGTTTGAATTTTCATCATCACGCAATTCTCAAACTGTCCTGTTTGATCTTTATGAAAATTCGTATACTATGGACTTAGAGGATTTTAACACTACTTGCAAACTTCCACGATGAGGTAGTCCTAATGAACCTCGCAAATATGAATTTAGAGATTTTCTGGCGAGTATAACTGTGGGGGAATCTATAGATATAACGCAAGCTACCATAGGGAGCATTCATTTTCCTGCTATACATTATTTTGCTCTCTTCGTAGGTAGGTGCATAAATGGTAAGGATGAAGCATGTCACAGGTGTGTCCCTGACCTCAGTGTTCTCAAGAGTGCTGTATTAGGAGATAGACATTATAATTTGGGAGCCATTCTTGCACGTAGGTTGCATAATAATAGATTTAATGGAGATTTCTTCGATGGAATTTATGCAACCCGTCTAGCTAATTTTCTTTACATACCCATACGTGGGTATGATATTGAGTTGCCTCCTGTTTATTTAGATTATGAGTCCATGGTTCGTCATCAGTTTGTTGAGAGGAATGATCAGTTCCTCCAGTATCGACTAATCTTTGACAGACAACACACCTATCACGCCTCTCTCCCTGCTCATGTTTCTTTGACTCTCGGGCAAAAGGGAGATATGTTATAACCAGGGAGGAGGCGGACGAGTATAAGAGGAGGACGGAGACGGCCCGTCTCCAAGCGGCAGCTCATGAGGCAATAACTGCTGCATCTCAGTATGACCCCATCTACAACTTTGGATATCCGCCAGGCCAGCCGTGGCCATAGACCAACTTAGGCCAAAAGCCTAAGCTTGGGGGAGTATGTATTTCTCACCGACATTACATTCATGTTCACACACTCATTGCTAGTTGTCGGTGCTCATACTTTTTCACTGTATCATCCATGCTAGTTTATTTTCCTTTTTTATGCTTTCTTCTTGTGTATTTAATAAACCTTAAGAAAAACAAAAAAATTAGTTGTAGCTTTTAATTAGTTTAATTTCCATGCTTGTAGTAGTAATTAAAAGAAAACCCAAAAATATTTCTCGTTCTTCTTTTGCTTGTTGGGAGCTTTCCCGTGTAAATAGTTTTATTTCTTTTCGTGTTCTTTGGGGGCCGAGAGGAGAAGACCATAATTAAAATGTTAAAGTGGCTCTTATATGCATTATTGTTGATCTGACAAAAGAGCCCATATTACCTTGTCTTCTCTCTTGAATTGAATGCTTGCAGATTCCAGCTTAGTCCAATGCACGTGAACTATTATTATTATCCATACTATTCGGTCGTGCAAGTGAAAGGCAATAATGATGATTATATGATGAACTTATTGAGATGAGAAAAGCTGGTATGAACTCGACCTCTCTTGTTTTTGTAAATATGATTAGTTCATCGTTCCTGATTCATCCTATTATGAATAAACATGTTTGCAATGAAAATTAGAGATTATAGTTGCTTATGCCATGCTTAATTAGCTAGGAGCTTATAATGGTTTACCTTGCATGCCAACATGCTATTAAAATGGTTGTGATGTGGTATGATAGGGTGATATCCTCTTTTGAACGATTCGAGTGGCTTGACTTGGCACATGTTCACACATGTAGTTGAATCAAAATCAACATAGCCTCTATGATATTTATGTTCATGGTGCATTATATCCTACTCATGCTTGCATTCGGTGTTGATTAATTTTAATGCATGTTCATGGCTGTTGTCGCTCTCTAGCTGGTCACTTCCCAGTCTTTTGCTAGCCTTCACCTGTACTAAGCGGGAATATTGGTTGTGCATCCAATTCCATAAACCCCAAAGTTATTCCATATGAGTCCACCATACCTACCTATATACAGTATCTACCTGCCATTCCAAGTAAATTTGTATGTGCCAAACTCTAAACCTTCAAATAAACATTCTATTTTGTATGCTTGAATAGCTCATGTATCAACTAGGGTTGTCCGTATCTTCCATGTTAGGCGGGTTATTCTCAAGAGGAGTGGACTCCGCTCCTCACTCACGAGAAAATGGCTGGTCACCGGGATGCCCAGTCCCATGCTTTACGCAAATCAAATCAAAATAATTGCAAACAAAACTCCCCCGGGACTGTTGTTAGTTGAGGCACTCGTTGTTTCGAGCAAGCCATGGATTGATGCTTGTTGGTGGAGGGGGAGTATAAACTTTACCATTATGTTTGGGAACCGCCTATAATGTGTGTAGCATGGAAGATATCACCATCTCTTGGTTGTTATGTTGACAATGAAAGTATACCGCTCAAAATATTATTCATATCTATTTCAAAACCGAGCTCCCTCCGTGTGTCGGTGGGAACGACACCTATGGGATCAAAAGAATCCCTACTACGGTTGCGGGGCGCGGGGTCGTGAGAAGAGCGGATCAAACAGATAGCACACGGTTCGTTTATCCAGGTTCGGGCCGCGAGGATGCGTAAAACCCTACTCCTGCTTTGGTGGATTGTATATCTGTGTTCTTGAGCTAGCTATGGGCGTGAGGAGCTCCAAAAAGCCGAATCCTCCTCCTGGTCGCCTGGGGCCTCCTTTTATAGGAAAGGGGTTTCCACAGTGGCACACAGGAGGTGGAAAGGGTACAGTGATGTGAGGTTATCCCTTGCATTACAAGACAAGGCGCATTTAATGTGTCTTGCCCAGGTGTCCTTGCTTTATCGGGGATGGGGGAGAGCCTTGTCTCATCCGTCGCCACTCCCTCTCGTGTCGACGCGCGCCCTGGCCAGCGGCGCCCGCGGTGCCATGTAGGCAGGCAGGCAGCTGAGGTGGCGCAGTGGTGGGTCTCCACGAAGATCTGCATGCCGCCACGCAGGTGCCTGCCCAACTGGTTGGGTCTGCAGCTGCATGCGAACGGCGGTGGAGGTTTGACTGGCATGGGCCTGATGGTGGCCCTACGGGTGTTCTTGGCAAGGGCCTTGCCAGGGCCCCGGCAAGGGCCTTGCCGGGGCACCTGCTGTCATCCCCGGCAAGGCTCTTGCCGGGGGCCTTGTGGTCCTCCTTGGCTGGGATCCCGCCAAGGATCATCATCTTCTAAAGGGTGTATCTGATCTTGAATGTCTTCACAAAGATCTGCATGCCACCACGGGGATGTCTCCTGAATCCTTGCCCCATGGGGGCAGTGGACTCAAGGGTGACTCACTCCGTAGGTGTGGGGCGAGCTGCCATGGCAAGGGTCTTGCCGGGTTTGCTAAAACCGCCTCCCGGCAAGGATCTTGCCGGGGGGGTCCGCTTCGTCCCCTTTGCTCTTTGTGGTCTTGGTCTTGGCGTCGTTCTGCTTCTCCTGAGCTTCGGCCTTACCTTGGCTCACCTCCCTTGCCTTGCTCAGTGTGGTGGTGCCCGTGGCTCAGACTGCCTGTGCACAGTTATAGGGGTACAAAAAGTGTACCCCTCTTTTTGTACACCGACAGGAGCCCCCGGGCATGGGCCACACGTAAGCGCAATCGCGTCGTTGGGCTTGGCCCAAAAACGGTGCGCGGGCAGGCGGGGCAGTTTTTACCGCGGTAAGTCTCTTCGCGCGCTGCGCTTCCCATGCTTCCCGTGCGTGGCGCGGCGTGGGGAGGCGTGTGTGACGTGGGCAGCATGCGTGGGGCTGAGCTCTGTATGCATGCATCACGTCATAGTAAAGGGGGCGGTTTGTGCCTTCCCCATAAACGGAGGGAGGCGTGGAGGCGCGGCCCATTTACTGAACGGGACCGAGGCGTGGTCTTCAAGGCGTCCACTCCCCATGATCACGGGGTGGGGAGAGGTCGCCTCACCCATCGCCTTGGTCCTGCACGCCTGCCACGTGGCTCTCATGTGTTTGGGGTCGGTCCCAGTTCCCTGCACCTTCCGCGTCTTCATTGGCTGAGCGGGGCGGCCAAGCCCCCACCCCGTTACTTTATAAAGAGCGTGAGGGGGGGATGGCGTCCCGCATTCCTTCATCTCCTCCTTCCTTCAGCTTTTGCTTCCCCCTTCCATCCGCCATGGAGAGAGGCAATCCTGGTCCTTCAACGGTGGCGGCGAGGGTTGCCGCTCGACAACGTGTCCCTCCTTCTCCTGCACCCGCGGTGGCAGAGCCAGCCGCGAGGGGAAGGGGGAGGGGGCGAGGCCGTGGGCAAGGCCGAGGCGCTCGGGGAAGAGGAGGATGGGGCGGCGCGCCGGCCTCGCCTCCGCCAGCAGTTCCTCCCCCCATGGAGGGCCATGTTGGGGATGACCCTTGCGAGTTCTAGGTCAAGCTGTGCCGGCCGCCTCGCCGTCGCCTTCGTCTCCCGACTCCATTCGCGCGAGAGATGGAGCTGGATCCGCCGGAGTCGTTGTGGCTACACATGAGGGGCTGCGGGATCAGTGGCACGCGGGCCCGCGTTGACTTCCCAGCCCCTCACGTGATGTATCTCCGTCGGGGATGGAAGACGTTTGCCCATATCCACCGCTTGACGGAGGGGCTCACTCTCCATTTTAAGCTGATGGAGGGTGGCCTTCTCTCCGTCAAGGTCTTCGGGTGCTTTTGGACCCGTGCAAGGTGCTGCGTGGAGAGCTCTTCTGATAGTGAAGACTCCTCCTCGGGCGGGAGTGACGAGGAGGACAGCGGCAACAACGACGAGGGTAGTAGGCAGCAGGATGACGGGTCCGATTAGGTGTCGGGTGCCGCTCCGTGCGGCACCAGTGACCCCATCATCCGCGTCGCCGGCTCCCTGAACTTCTCGGGGTCGTCTCCTTGGGCGGCCGGCGTTGGGAGGCTGCGGAAGAGGAAGAGGGCGGGCGGCAAGGCCGTCAAGTCGAAGTACGCGGGCACCGATGCCTTCGACGCATGCTGACGTCCCGCCGCCTCGTCTTCGAGCTCTGCTTCCAGCGCCGCCATCACCATCCAGCCTTCAGACGGCCACCGAGATGTTCTCTTGGTGTCTTTTGCCACCCGTAGCTCGCCTAGGCGCCCCTTTTGCCCTTTTCGCCTCCTTGACCTGCCTCCTGAGGAGAGGGACAAGAAAGGGATTACGGGCACCTTATCTCTTTTTAGTTTGTAATTCGGGCCTTAGCTGAATTTAAAACTTGTAATCCCATCATTCATGTTTTTCATTCCCTATGGACTGTACCTGAGTGGAATGTTTTTAATGAAAAAGGGATGCTTGTCGGGTCATTTGTTTATGGGTAGAACCCACGACAAGGAGTAAATCCTTGATATCTTTAAGATAAACATTTCCTTGCCCGGCAACAGGCCTTGTCATCTCCCCACTTCGCTCGACCTTTCTCACACCTTTGGCGGAGGCATGGATGAGGTGGGTTCAGGCTCCTTATTTCATCCTCTCGCTGCCGCGACTACAACCAAACCTGGCCCCAGGAACGAGCCCTAGGGCCTAGAGTTAGGGGAGCACGGTAGCTTTAGGAAAAAAACGAGGTTTCACATACCTCAGTCCATAAGGGAATGCATGATAAGGGATGAAGAACTTATCTAAAGCTGTAGCCCCTGGCAACTCTGGTTTGCCGTGGGTGAATCTTTGCTCTTGCAGCCCCCGGCAATACTGGCTTGCCGGGGTCTAGATGCTGGTCTGTCCCTCTTCTCTTTTTCGTCCTCAAGTGATCCGGCAAGGATATCTGTGAGTCCTGCGAACCAAAGAAGACGAAAGAATGGCAAAGAGACGCACACTCGACCTCTAAGCTAGGGGTTAGTCACCGCTAAGCACTATCAACCCTAACCAAGGATGAGACTCGACCTAGCATGCATGCTATAACTTAGGGAGCCAGCGCTTCATTTACTTGTGCTCAGGGTCTGCGCCTGGCTTTGTACAAAGGGTTACATGCATCATCGGCAATGCTTGTACAAAAGGTGGCTTGCCGGGGGGGCCGGCAAGCCGCGCTTCACAGGTAAAACTTGCGAAGATGCCCAATGTTCCAGGAATTATTCACCGGAACGACATCTTCGGTCTCCAGGCGGACTGCACTGGGCCTGGTGACTCGTATTACCCGATAAGGGCCTTCCCACTTTGGCGTCAACTTGTTGGAATTTTTGGCCGACTGAACGCGCCGAAGGACAAGGTCGCCTTCCTCAAGGCTTCGGGCATGAACCTTGCGGCTATGGTAGTGGCACAAGGCCTGCTGGTAGCGTGCTGCTCTCACAGCCGCCCGAAGACGATCTTCCTCAAGGAGCATTGCGTCATCTTGCCGCAGTTGCTCTTGCTCAAGCTCATCATAAGCGAGCACTCGAGGGGACCCGTATATGAGTTCAGTGGGGAGAACTGCTTCTGCCCCGTATACTAGGGCAAAGGGTGTCTGGCCGGTGGCTCGATTTGGCGTCATCCTGATCGACCAAAGAACCGTCGGCAACTCATCAATCCAGCGCCTTCCACTCTTGTGCAGTCTGTCAAAGGTCTTGGTCCTTAAGCCTCGTAGTACTTCAGCGTTTGCCCTCTCATCTTGACCATTGCTTCGTGGGTGAGCAGCGGAAGCGAAACAGACTTTGCTGCCGAGGTCTTGGATATATTGCATGAAGGTGCGGCTTGTGAACTGTGTGCCATTGTCGGTGATGACCCTGTTGGGTACACCAAAACGGCACACTAGTCCCTTGAAGAACTTGACAGCTGACTGAGCTGTGACCTTCCTCACTGCCTCCACCTCCGGCCACTTTGTGAACTTGTCGATTGCAACGTACAAGTACTCAAAGCCCCTGACAGCGCGGGGGAAAGGGCCCAGTATGTCGAGCCCCTAGACCGAGAAGGGCCAGGAGAGAGGGATGGTTTGAAGGGCTTGAGCTGGCTGATGAAGCTTCTTTGAATGGAACTGACATGCTTCACACCTAGTGACTAGTGTCGTCACATCTTGGAGGGCGGTGGGCCAGAAGAAGCCTTGCCGAAATGCCTTGCCAGCAAGGGCCCTTGACCCGATGTGGGATCCACATATGCCTCCGTGTATCTCCGCCAACAGCTCCAGTCCTTCCTCCCGAGGGATACACTTCAATTTCACACCGTTCGACCTCTTTCTGTACAGGACGTCATCGACGAACTGGTACATGGTAGAGCGACGGGCTACTTTTTCCGCTTCTTCCTGCTCTTCAAGAAGTTCCCCTGTTTGGAGGAATCGGACGGTATGCTGTGCCCACGCTGGAGCCTGGGGCTCGACGGCGAGGACTAAAGGCATTTCCTCCGCTATAGGAGTGGTGTCAGTACCCTGACTCAATGCCACATCGATCTAGCATGTAACACCTCATATCACTTTGCGGCCTCACGCACGGTATTCCCACGGGTGACGCCCTACCTTTGCCCGTGACCGTTTGCGCCTTTTGGCACACGTATATGATAGTGTCGCTAGCATCCATATGATAAGGAGCCTGGGCTGACATGGCTAGTCATAAACCCAAAGCGGCACAGACTTACAGGGACAGGCATCCATGACCCAGCATCGAACGTGTCGTCATCAGCGAGTGAATCCAGGCTGTAGCACTGGGCTAGCAGGACTCCGGTATTCATCACGTGACATTTCCCCGAGGGGACAGACACAGGAATGAAGAAGGACACATGCCGGCCAGCCTAAGTGTTCCGGAGCAGTAGCAAGCTGCCATGGCTCAGTGGAAACACTAGGAGACATTTCCCGGTAAGAGAGGCTACTAAGGATAAACAACTAGATAGTCAGATCCCACACATACCAAGCATTTCAATAACATACACACCATATGCTCGATATGTGCAATACAACATGGCATCACAACATGACTCTACGACTCAAGTAATTTATTCAATAGGCTCCGAGGAGCGAGATATCACAAACATGGGTCTCATGACCCAACAATCAGAGCATACAAATCAAAGCACATGCGGAAGCTATCATGTCTGAGTACAGACATCTATAAATGAAAAAGGCTGAGAAGCCTGACTATCTATCAGATCCTGCCGAGGGCACAAGATCGTAGCTGAGGTAACAAGCTAAACATCGAATTCCAGCAGAACTACTAGCGAGACTGAAATCTCTCTCTGCAAAAACATAAATTAGGCAAACGTGAGTACAAATGTACCCAGCAAGACTTACATCAGAACTAACTACATATGCTTCATTATCAACAAAGGGGATGGTGGGGTTTAACTGCAGCAAGCCAGCTTTGACTCGGTGGCTATCCTGAACTACGACTGCAAGTAACTCTTTTGAGGTGGCGCACACGAGTCCACATATTCACCATATCAATACACCACTATGGATCCGCTCCCGTCTCCCTACGAGAACGCCACCCATAGCACTCACGCTTATCTTGCGTATTTTAGAGTATCCACTTTCACTTGTCTATGAACTGATATAAGCAACCCAGAAGTCCTTTTCCGCGGACACGGCTATTCGAATAGATGATGTTAACCCTGCAGGGGTGTACTTCTTCACACACGCTCTCACCACTTACCGCCGTTTACACGACATGTACTCGGCAACCTTCAAGCGGAAGCCCAACGTGGGTGTCGGCCACGGCCTACCTAAACACTCGAGTCTCTAGTCCAGGTTTATCGCCTATTCGGGTTCCATCCATGAGGAGATCCGGCCAGAGTTTCGCTCACAGCCCCAAACGATGTGAACAGGGTTCCCGAGACACCAAACGGGCGCCCGGTACACCGTGCCACGTGCCTACCGCATCACAGCCCACCCTTACGGTCAGCGCTGCGCACGGCCTCCAGCATACTACAAACACCAGAAACTACTTGCAACTCCTGGACAGAGGACAAGGGTGATTAAGAAGTCGAGAGGGTCCATTGGTTTCGGGCCCAATGCGTGGTAGTAGCTGAATCATGGATCACAAACACAGAACTCAGTTCCTGAGGACGGCTGCAATGAGACAACCCACCATGTACTCCTACATGGCCTCTCACCGCTACCTTTTACCAAATCGTATTCACACACTTAGCTCACACACAGTAGGACATGTTCACACACCTCTGATTCATCCCCGATGAATCAGACCTGACTCAACTCTAAGCAGTAGCAGGCATGACAAACAAGCATGAATGAGTAGGCACAACAGGGCTCAAACAACTCCTACTCATGCTAGTGGGTTTCATCTATTTACTGTGGCAATGACAGGTCATGCAAAGGATAAAGGGGTTCAGCTACCGCAGCAAGTAACAGATGAATCGTTGTTGTCCTAATGCAGTAAAAGAGAGCAGGAGCGAGAGAGTAGGATTTTATCGGAATGAACAAGGGGGTTTTGCTTGCCTGGCACTTCTGAAGATAACATTGAGTCTTCATCAGTGTCAACGATCACAACGTCGGAACATCGTCTACCGGGAGGGAACAGATACCGGCAACAAAGAAGAAATACAATCAATGCAATGCACAATGTGATGCATGCTCATGACATGGCAATATGAATGTGTTTTGAGCTAATGCAACTAGCAACAGATTAAATGAAGTTGGTTTGAATACAAGATTCAAATTCAAACTCCATATGTGATTATTCAAATGCCATTTAATTGATTTGTGCTAAACAGCAGCTATAAGTTGTTCTAACATGCATGAAAATGGTACAGATGGATTCCTTGAATTTTTCTGATAATTTTTCATATATAAATTATTTAATTTGGAGTTACAGTTGAATTTCTATGATTTATTGAAGTTTTAATCATTTTTTGAAATTCCTGAATAAAAATAAATCCAGAAAACCTATTACTGCGTCAGCATGACTTCACAGTGACGTCAGCAAGTCAACGGCGTTGTCCAGGTCAAATCTGACCTGTGGGACCCACATGTCAGCTGCATAGTGATTTAACAGAGTTTAATTAACTTAACTAAATTGTTAGCCGGGTTAATTAAACGGTAGGGCCCACCTGTCAGTGGCCCTAGGCCTGGGTTAGCGGGGTGGTTAGGCCCTAATGACCGGCCACGTCGGATTCGCCGGCGGTTGGACGACGGCGACGACCCAGAGCGGCGGTGGCTCGCCGGAGTTACGCCAGAGGCGACGGATCGACGCGCCAAGGGCACCAGGAGGTAGCCCGTGCCCGTGCGCATCTAGGGGGACCAACGGGAGGTGCGGGGGTGGCCGGGGTTCGCCGGAATGGAGCTCGCGGCGGCGCCGGCGTTCAGGTGAACTAGGTTTCGGGGTTAGGGAGCACGACAGGAGGCAAAGAGGGGTGTTACGACCTCCCGGGGTTGCACTGAGCACGACCGCGTGCTCGGTTGCAGGTCTAGCTAACGGTGGCTAGGGCGGTGACATGGCCGGCGGCAAGCAAGCTCCGGCTCCGGTGGGATCGAGGCTACAGGGTGCAATCGAGGCGGGGAAGAGAGAGGGGGGGCGTAGGAGCTCACAGTGAGTTCGAAAAGCAGGTCGGCGTGCTCGGGGGGATGGCGGAGAGGATGAATCGGACGGCGGCATCCGGCGGCCGTGGTCGGGAAGAAGCACCGCGGCATCGTCTTGGGGCATCCGGGCTTCGGTGGGTCGACGTAGAGGGGCTTGGGGTCCGGGCTGAGCTCGGGTACGCATAGAGGGAGCGAGGAAGTGGCTATGGTCGCGGTGGTTGCGAGCGACGTCGGCAGCGACTCTCGGGTGAGAGAGGGAGAGATCCCGGGAAGGGGTGAGAGCGCGGGAGAGTGAGGGAGAGAGGCAGGGAGGTGCGTGGCGCTCGGGGAAGGCGTCCAGAGCGTCGAGGAAGGAGAGCGGCAAGCAGGAGGTGGCCGAGGCAGCGTCGGCGCCCATCGGCCACGTGCGCTGCCTACTGGCGCGGGGAAGACGACAGGAGGGGAGCCCCTGGTGGGCTGGGCCGGCTTCTGCAGCAGGCCGCACAGGTAGGCGCCAGGTAGATCTTCTGCTCTCTCTCTCTTATTTCTATTTAATTCTGTTTTTCTATTTTCTGTAGTTTGTTTTGATTTGATTTAAAAATATCAAATCATTTTATAAAATCCTGGAAACAATTATGGGTGCTTTCTGAATTATTTCAGTGACCCTTAACAATTTCCAACATTTATTTGAACATTTAAATTATTTATAGTATTTAAATGCCCAAGGTCAAATACAATAGGATTTAATTCAAAAATCTAGAATGGCCTAGAAATATGTGCATCATTGTTGGCAGGGGTTTTCACCTTTAACAAAAATAATGAACTTTCCTAAAGGGCATTCTGGGTTTATTGAAAATATTTTTATTTTGATCCTAATTGCATTTTATTTAGTGCTAGGGTTTGTCATCCCCAGTTCGAGTTTCATGAACTTTAAACATGATGCATGAATGCCTTAATGCAACTAATGACAAACAAATTCTAGGGCTGTGACAACTCACCCCCACTAAACAAGAATCTCGACACGAGATTCAAGTGTAGGGTAAGACGAAGGGGAAACGCAAACTAGTATAATCTTCACGATCCAGGGTGCATTCCATAAGAGTGTTGATTTGATCACCATCATTATCTTGATGTCTTGCTCCGAGAACTCCAACCAACATGACAACGAGAGGAGAAGGAAACTCTAGAAGGATCAATCTTCTCGAAGGTCGAACAACTCAGGATTAACTCTCGGAATGAGACATGGCAACATCTCTCGAGCTGAGAGACAAAGCACACCTCTAGAGGGATGGAGTGGAGCAGATGACGAAGTTTACCAGGTAGACTACAATTCCACGCTTAAAAGGGTGGTGAATGGTTGTCGACATAGCGAGGAGTTGAGTTGCCATGATACCATAATGATGCACCTTAGGGAAGGTGACTCGTAGAATCATCCCCTTAAGTGGCAAAAAGAATTACCTTTGATTCAGAGATCATTGAAACTCTTTAAACCAGCCTAAGGCAATTCTCGAGCGATCGTTTGGAGGGGGTCGGTAGAATGGCATACTCGGACTTGGATGATGTGGATTACCTTGTTGAAGGCAACGTAATGGATGAATTTTTGCTTATCACCGGAAATGGAAGGGACCCATGGTAGAATGGCACATTGGCGGTGCAAGCTAGGAACAAAATGCAAATGATGGGAATGATTCTAGTAACTGGGGAGAGGACCCAATAATAGAGAGTGAATTCACTGTTTGAAAAGGTCATAGCATTGCCGAGGAAACTCAGAGGAATCCCAGTTAGTGCCGAAGATAACACGTAGCGCTTGTGCGTGCTCTCAAGAACTTGAGCATTTCCATAATCATCAAGGTTTTACCAACATCCGTGTCAAGGATCCTGGCAACACAACTTGCTACCATGATGAATGATGATGGATGATGCAGATGCAAGGAAGATAACACTTTCTCAGACTTCACCTTAGCGAGGCCAAGGAACCAAAATCTGCATGATCGACCGAGAGACATTTAGCACTCGGCTTCTAATGTTCTCCTTGATGTGCTAGCGTAACCCATCCATAGATATGGTTTGATATCTAGAACATCAAATAAAAGGTCAGACTTCGGGGTCTCAAAAATCCATAGGGGCAACTAGGGAGTAAATCCTACAAAATCCCTATGGGGAGGTGGCCAACTTTCTCAATCAAGATACTACAATAATAGGTCTTCCGGCTGGGTGTGTTGGCCATGACATCCACTTTACCGGTTATCGAGGGATCAGTGTTATAGTTCTTGGGAAATGTTCCAACCATCATATCTGCCTGAGATTCAGATCTGGTTGGTGTCAGGATATTCCAGACTCATCGAGTCTAGGAAGAAAAAGAAAGTTTGCAACACAAATTGACGAGATGATGTTGCGAGATTCTCGGGAAATGAACTACGATAGCAAGCTCCAAAACATGAGCTGGTTCTGCTACAAACATGTGAACACGTTGTCCCAGACAAGCATGACCACGGGGTAGTCTTATAATAAAACACTACCGAGTTCAGGTGGGGAACCATCAACGAGGATATCAAAATCCTTGCATAAGGCATGCTCTTAAGAAGGAACTTCTTCTCCTTGAACAAATCAATCAGTGGCTTGGTGTGCTCGGAACACATATGGATTGAAGGTTGCAAGTCTTCAAACCACAGAATTCTTCGCATGTGTGCATGACTGATTTGGAATGATTCCAAAGAAAGCAACATTGACTTTCTCGAATCCACGGCGGCAACTTGCATCAGATGCACATGAATTAAAGGAAGTCACTACCTTCATCCAAACATATGCTTCATGAGCTAGCATGAACAAATGCTTTCAAAAGTTTCCAACACTAGCTTAATGTTCAACAAAATCATGGAGGAGATAAGGATGTTGTCAATGGGCTCAACAACAATTCATCTAGGTTTCCTTTTGAAAGGAATTCCATAGTTAAGTGAACACGGTGGTAGCATTGGTCAGACCAAAGATGTAATGGTGTATGCTCGAGGGATCAACCACGAATAAGACAACATTACGAGCATCGTTGGTACTGATTTGATTTGACGATAGCCCACACTCAAATCAAAGGATTGATAAGACAATAGGTCCAGCAACTGATCACAGGGACCAATTGATGAAGATATCATCTTTCTTCAACACACACTACACAAGAATATCCCTTTGGAACGAACTAAGTTAGGCAAGCTTTTATCTTCCAATTCTCCAAGTTGTTGTCTAGCTTAACCAACTGGCTCAGGGATATCCAACATAGATTCTTGGAGAAAGGGTGGTTCACAAGAAACCAACTTGATCACGAGCTCAACATAACAGTCAGAAACAACCCGGTAACACTTCCAAGAAGACATTTGGAAAGTCACGAACCACCGGTATGTTACTAAGCTCGAGAACAATCTTGCTTTTCAGGGCAAGACGATATGATCAAAAGAGCGAGGGATTTGAAATAATCCTAACTCATCGATCGAGGAGTGAACCAGGAGAATGGACTAGGCAGCACAATCAGTCTTAGGGTGACGATTCAATAATCAACACGCTAAGAATGAGGTTATCGTCCATTTAACTACCGAGCAACAAGGTTGCTAGGAGTATTGAATTCACCTCTCACGATTCACTTGTCGGCATTCCGGTTGCGACAACACTGAACCGAGGGATGAATAATGATGGCGAGAAGTATCACTACATCAAGAATTCACAAGAGCCGGTGCAATTCTCATGAAAATCCTGGCATAAAGACGGTAATACTTCAGGGTAGAATAGAGCAAAATCAGGATTAGCAATTTGATCTGCGGAGGACAACTTCTTTGACCCAATCCTGGATATGGAAGAGGTACTGGAGTTTGTTTCTCCTAGTCATTCTGGAATAGAATGGCTTGACGGACCACAAGAGTAATAGGCATCGATGAATGAATGCACACATAATCTTGACTATCAATTGATAGACGAGGGTCAGAGGACAATTAAAGAGGGACAACTCAAAGGAACATACGATTTTCTGAGTTGTGGATGCATGGATTAGCATGTCGAACCAAGTTCAACATAATTCTTCCGGATAACCCATGCAGAAAGGTTGAGCTGGCAGAGTCACAACATAGCATGGAGAGCTCATCGAGAGCACTCTTGTTGTCATCTTTTGATCCAATAATATCTGCCATAAAGGGGTTCATAGTATTTGGAAGAAGGAAATACCACGAACTTCGAGGACTATCGCAAAGTTACTAATATCCTAAAGGAACGAGCAAAACTATCAACATGAAGCAAGTAGGGTGAATCTCGGGTTCAAAACCCAGGAATAGAATACCTACTACTAAGTAGCATCACGGGATGCTTCCGAGAATAAAGGCCAGAATCATCACACTGGGACACAAATCAGGGCTAGATTACTAGATGATCCCCTAAGACACCTAGGGTCATAATAATATCTCCAACATATATGTCAAGGCAACAGAGTACCTCAACTCACCGATTAGTGTGGTTAATCTGGCCCAAAGGAACATCGAAACGGGAGGAAGGAATTTGCAAATGCATCAGACTGTTTAGAAACCTGGGATGACTCGGACAGCATAACGGCTGTAAATGCTCAGAAAAGATTTGAGATATTCACAAAAATGGTGGCATAACCACTCAGAAGCACAATATCAAGGTCTCGAGATCAATAATTAACATACAGAGGTAGAAACTGAACTGAGGCTTAATCCAACAATTCTATAAGTCTACGGATTAGTAACACGTGATCCTGATAGAAAGAAGAGATAGCCTAGTTCTTAATCCCTGTAGGAGAGAAGATGATGACTCAGATCAGAAGGCCATGAGGTATAAGGAGTAAAAAGAGCCTTACGTTCCATCCCACAATCAATTCCCTTATATAACTAAAGAATTTCTAGACTCAACTTCGACCAGTTTGGCTTGGTAATCCTACAGGCAGTCAAGCTCTGATACCAACGCTGTCAGTACCCCGACTCAATGCCACATCGATCTAGCATGTAACACCTCATATCACTTTGCGGCCTCACGCATGGTATTCCCACGGGTGAGCGCCTTACCTTTGCCCGTGACCGTTTGCGCCTTTTGGCACACGTATATGATAGTGTCGCTAGCATCCATATGATAAGGAGCCTGGGCTGACATGGCTAGTCGTAAACCCAAAGCGGCACAGACTTCAGGGACAGGCATCCATGACCCAGCATCGAACGTGTCGGTCATCAGTGAGTGAATCCAGGCTGTAGCACTGGGCTAGCAGGACTCCGGTATTCATCACGTGACATTTCCCCGAGGGGACAGACACAGGAACGAAGAAGGACACATGCCGGCCAGCCTAAGTGTTCCGGAGCAGTAGCAAGCTACCATGGCTCAGTGGAAACACTAGGAGACATTTCCCGGTAAGAGAGGCTACTAAGGATAAACAACTAGATAGTCAGATCCCACACATACCAAGCATTTCAATAACATACACACAGTATGCTCGATATGTGCAATACAACATGGCATCACAACATGACTCTACGACTCAAGTAATTTATTCAATAGGCTCCGAGGAGCGAGATATCACAAACATGGGTCTCATGACCCAACAATCAGAGCATACAAATCAAAGCACATGCGGAAGCTATCATGTCTGAGTACAGACATCTATAAATGAAAAAGGCTGAGAAGCCTGACTATCTATCAGATCCTGCCGAGGGCACAAGATCGTAGCTGAGGTAACAAGCTAAACGTCGAATTCCAGCAGAACTACTAGCGAGACTTAAATCTCTCTCTGCAAAAACATAAATTAGGCAAACGTGAGTACAAATGTACCCAGCAAGACTTACATCAGAACTAACTACATATGCTTCATTATCAACAAAGGGGATGGTGGGGTTTAACTGCAGCAAGCCAGCTTTGACTCGGTGGCTATCCCGAACTATGACTGCAAGTAACTCTTTTGAGGTGGCGCACACGAGTCCACATATTCACCATATCAATACACCACTATGGATCCGCTCCCGTCTCCCTACGAGAACGCCATCCATAGCACTCACGCTTATCTTGCGTATTTTAGAGTATCCACTTTCACTTGTCTATGAACTAATATAAGCAACCCAAAAGTCCTTTTCTGCGGACACGGCTATTCGAATAGATGATGTTAACCCTGCAGGGGTGTACTTCTTCACACACGCTCTCACCACTTACCGCCGTTTACACGACATGTACTCGGCAACCTTCAAGCGGAAGCCCAACGTGGGTGTCGGCCATGGCCTACCTAAACACTCGAGTCTCTAGTCCAGGTTTATCGCCTATTCGGGTTCCATCCATGAGGAGATCCGGCCGGAGTTTCGCTCACAGCCCCAAACGATGTGAACAGGGTTCCCGAGACACCAAACGGGCGCCCGGTACACCGTGCCACGTGCCTACCCCATCACAGCCCACCCCTACGGTCAGCGCTGCGCACGGCCTCCAGCATACTACAAACACCAGAAACTACTTGCAACTCCTGGACAGAGGACAAGGGTTATTAAGAAGTCGAGAGGGTCCATTGGTTTCGTGTCAGGACCCCGACTCGATGTCACATCGATCTAGCTTGTAACACCTCATATCACTTTGCGGCCTCACGCACGGTATCCCCACGGGTGTCGCCTTACCTTTTCCCGGGAACGTTTGCGCCTTTTGGCTCACGTATATGATAGTGTCGCTAGCATCCATATGATAAGGAGCCCGGGCTGACATGACTAGTTGTAAACCCAAAGTGGCACAGACTTACAGGGACAGGCATCCATGACCCAGCTTCGAACGTGTCGGTCATCAGCAAGTGGGTCCGGGCTGTAGCACTGGGCTAGCAGGACTCCGGTAAACCGGGCTGTAGCGGGCTAACAGGACTCCGGTACTCAATGCGTGACATTTCCCCGAAGGGACAGACACAGGAACGAAGAAGGACACATGCCGGCCAGCCTAAGTGTTCCAGAGCAGTGGCAAGCTACCATGGCTCAGCGGTAACACTAGGAGACATTTCCCGGTAAGAGAGGCTACTAAAGATAAACAACTAGATAGTCAGATCCCACACATACCAAGCATTTCAATAACATACACACAATATGCTCGATATGTGCAAATACAACATGGCATCACAACATGACTCTATGACACAAGTACTTTATTTAAGGCTCAGAGAGCCATACATAACATACACATAGGTACGGGTCACACGACCCAGCATTCAAGTCATACAGTCATACAAACCAGCAGCGGAAGTAGCTTGTCTGGGTACAGACAACTAGTAAAATAAAAGAGGCTTGGAAAGCCTAGCTATACTATGTGGTCCTTCACAAGCTCATGATCACCACCTGGGCCTTAGCCTACTCATTAATGTCAACGTCTACGAAGAACCCATCAGAAGGGGTTGCAGCGTCTTCTGTAAAAAATGTAAATTATAGCAACATGAGTACAAAGGTACTCAGCAAGACTTACATCAGATCCTACATACATGCACATTATCAAGAAGGGTTGGTGGAGTTATTGCTGCAAGCCAGCTTTGACTCTTGGCTAGGCTATCCTACGAGACTCCAACTTGAAATGGTTTTGCGTACACGAGTCCACTACTCACCACTTCAATACACTACTGAGGATCCACCTCCGTCTTCCTACGGAAGAGCCATCCTCGGCACTCACACTTATCTTGAGGCTTTTAGTAGTTTCCATTTACTTGTCTATGAACTGTATAGGCAACCAAGTAGTCCTTTACCGCGGACGCGGCTATTCGAATAGATCATGATAACCCTGCAGGGGTGTACTTCTTCATACACGCTCTCACCACTTACCGTCGTTTACACGACATGTACTCGGCAACCTTCAAGCGGAAGCCCAACGTGGGTGTCGGCTGCGACCTACCTAATCACCTAAGCCTCTAGTCCAGGTTTATCGCCTATTCGGGTTCCATCCATGAGGAGATCCGGCCAAGGTTTCGCTCCCAGCCCCAAACGATGTGAACAGGGTTCCCGAGATACCTAACGGGTATTCGGTACACCGTGCCACGTACCTACCGCATCACAGCCCACCCCTACGGTCAGCGCTGTCCACGGCCTCCGGTAGGCTACAAACACCAGAAACTACTTGCAACTCCTGGACAGAGAACTAGGGTGAATAAGAAGTCGAGAGGGTCCATTGTTTTCGGGCCCAATGCATGGTAGTAGCTGAATCTTAAATCGCACATACAGATCTCAGTGCTTAAGGTCGGCTTCAATGAAACAACCCACCATGTACTCCTACATGGCCTCTCATCGATACCTTTACCAAATCGTGTTTACCACACCACTCTCATTACCGACATAATCATTTCACTCTAGTCCATCACCCAGATGAACCAGACCTGACACGACTCTAAGCATAGCAGGCATAGCAAGGTAGGAATAACACATACATATGGCTCAATCAACTCCTACACATGCTAGTGGGTTTCATCTAGTTACTGTGGCAATGACAGGTCATGCAGAGGAAATGGGTTCAACTACCGTAGCACACAGCAGTTTGAAACGCGTTGTCTTAATGCAGTAAAAGAGAGCAGGAGCGAGAACATGGGATTGTATCGATATGATCAAATGGTTGGTTGCTTGCCTGATGGTTCGATGCACTGATACGGTTCTTCGTTAGGGTAATCACGGTACTCCTCGGAGGCAGAACCTGCCGCAAAGAACACCGATACACAACCATCACCAAACAATGTGCGACAATATGATGCATGCATGAAACATGGCAATATGAGTGTGTTGGGCTAATGCAACTAAGACTAGAGGGGTTTGAACCAATTTGAATCAAAGATTCAAATTTCAAACTCATACATGCCCCTTTAAAGTGTTTTTCCTTGTTCTGCACTAAACATCAAGTTAACTTGTTTAATCATGCATGAAAATAGTACAGATGGATAGATTGGATTTTTCTGATCATTTTTCATATATAATTTGTCTGATTTGGAGTTACAGAATAAAAGTTATGAATTTTTGAAGTTTAAACTATATTCTGGAATTTCCTATATTAGATTAAATCCAGAAAATCAATTACTGCGTCAGCCTGACGTCAGTGTGACATCAGCAGGTCAACGGGACACGGTCCGGGTCAAACCTGACAGTGGGTCCCGCGTGTCAGTGTGATTAGATTAGTTAAAGTTTAATTAAAACTAAACCTGTTTAATTAACAGGGCTGGGCCCCACCTGTCATTGACTCAGGAGAGTCAACCAGGGCCCACCCGTGGTCAAACCCGGGTCGGCTGCACCGGCGTTTAGCCGCCGGCGAGCCCGACGCGGCGGCGGAAGTGGTTTTTGCCGTTCCGGCAACCAAACGAGCCGCGGAGGCCACCGGAGAGGAGCTGAGGTCGAGCCGCAGCTCTTGGTGGAGTCCGTTGGGGTCGGGGTGGCCGGAGTTGGCGCCGGCGACGACTTTGGCGGCCACCGGAGTTCGGCCGAAGTCGAACTTGTCGCTAGGGGGGTCGGTGAGGTGCGGGGAGTAGCTAGTTAGGTGCTACGTGACGCGGTGAGCATGATGGACACCGTGGAGTGGTCGGAGGGTGACCGGGAGCACGTCGGCGACGAGCTCCACGGTGGTGGGTGCGGTTGAGCTCCGGGAGGTCGCTACACGGCTTCGGGAACGAGAGAGGGAGGGTAGGAGGGGTAGCTAGGCTCACAGCGCACCCGTAGAGGCCACCGGCGGGGTCGGGGACGAGCTGAGGCGGCGACGGTGTTGAAGGGGATCTCCGGCGACGGCGGTTCGGGCGAGGTCGTTGCGGTGGACTCGGGCGTTGCGAGCGCTCGGGGCTCGGCTTGCTCGATGAAGTGGACAGCGGCGGAGCTCCTGGACACGACGAGAGGACGCACGGGCGGCGGGGAGCGCGGCTACGACGTAGGCACGGCGGCGGTAGCGTCGGCCATGGCTGGGGGCGCGAGGGGGAGGAGCTGGAGAGGAGAGGGGGTGTCTGGGGGGTTCGGGGAAGAGAGGGGGAGCGATCCACGACGTCACCGGGCGAGGGGAGCGGCGAGGCGGCGAGCAGGTGCGTGGCGCGCGCTGCGGTCGCCGTCGGGCACCTGCCTGCCTGCCTGGCCGGCAAGCAGCTCGCTGGAGCGGCGCTGGGCTGGGCCGGCAGGTGGGCCGGGTGCTGGGCGCCAGGTAAGTTTTTCTATTTTTTCTGTTTTCTGTTTTTTTAATACTTCTGCAACTTTGTTGATTTATTAAAAATACTTAGGCAACTCCTAAAATCACCAAACTACTCCTGGTCCATAGTTGGATTATTTCCAACATGAAACATTTTAGTTTGGAGATATTTGGGCATCTGAATATTTTATATAATTTTAAATGCCCAAATTCAAATATCTATGATTTAATTCAAAGACCCTAGGATGACCTAGGAAAATGTGCATCACTTTTGTCAGGGGTTCTGAACCAGGACAAAAATGATGGGCATTTTAGAAGGGCATTTCAGGTTCATTGAAAAAGTTTTTAGTAAACCCTAGTTGGTTTCAGAGGGGGCTGGGGGTTCTGTCATCCCCATTTCAGGTTTCTGATGAAAGAATAAACATGATGCAACACTCTAATGCATGACTAGCTAGGGTGTGACAACTCACCCCCACTCAAAAGAATCTCGTCCCGAGATTTGGGTTCCTCCGGGAAGAAGGCAGGATACTCAAGTCGAAGACGATCCTCCCTTTCCCAAGTTGCTTCATCCTCAGAATGGTGCGACCATTGAACTTTGAGAAACTTGATATTATGACGTCGAGTGGTACGCTCGGCCTGATCGAGGATACGAATGGGGTACTCTCGATACGTAAGATTATCTTGGAGATCAAGCGTTTCGTGGTCCACTCCACGGATAGGATCCGAGAAGCAACGCCTGAGTTGAGAAACGTGGAAGACATCATGGACTCTGGAGAGATGCGGAGTTAGTTCCAACTGGTAGGCAACTTCCCCTCATTTTGCGAGAATGCGGAAAGGTCCAATGTAACGAGGAGCCAATTTTCCTTTGATACCGAAACGATGGGTTCCCTTCAGAGGAGTAACCCGAAGGTAAGCCTTCTCGTCAACCTCGAAAGTCATAGCCTTATGTTTTCGGTCATATTGACTCTTTTGACGAGATTTTGCTATTTTCAACTTTTCACGAACGATGTGAACTTGCTCTTCTGCTTCCTGAATCATATCCAGGCCAAAGAATTGTCTTTCCCCGGTTTCTGACCAGTTAAGGGGTGTTCGACAACGTCGTCCATAAAGCACTTCAAAAGGGGCTTTACCCAAGCTAGATTGATAGTTGTTGTTATAAGCAAATTCGGGAAATGGAAGGCATTTCTCCCACTCCATTCCGAATGAGATAACAGAGGCTCGAAGCATGTCTTCTAGGATCTGGTTGACGCGTTCCACTTGACCACTTTATTGAGGGTGGAAGGCGGTGCTAAAAGAGAGACGGGTTCCCATAGCATTTTGGAAACTTTCCCAAAATCGAGAGGTGAAAAGACTTCCTCGATCCGAGTTAATTTCCAAAGGAACACCATGGAGAGACACTATTCGGGAGATGTATAAGTCTGCCAATTGACTAGCGGTTATACTCTCACGAACAGGTAAGAAATGGGCTACTTTGGAAAGACGATCGACAACGACGAAGATAGCATTATTCCCTCTCTTGGTCCTGGGAAAACCGGTAATGAAATCCATACCAATTTTATCCCATTTCCATTCAGGAATATCTAGGGGTTGAAGGGTGCCAGTAGGTCGTTGATGCTCTGCTTTTACACGACGGCAGACGTCGCAATTAGCAATATACTGAGCAATTTCTCTCTTCATTCTAGTCCACCAGAACCTCTGGCGTAGGTCCTGATACATCTTGGTACTACCGGGATGAATGGTGAGAGGAGATTCATGAGCTTCCTTAAGGATCAGTCGTCTCAGGTTTCGCACTTTGGGAACCACTAGTCGATTCCCGAAGTACACGACCCCTTGATCATCAATGGAGAAACAATTCGCAACTCCTTTCTTGATGTTTCTCCTGATGCGGGAAATTCCCGGATCTACCTTATGTGCTTTGATGATCTGATCCGTAAGGGTAGGTTTCGCCACCAAGGTGGAAAGAAAACCTTGAGGAACAATGTGAAGGTTAAGCTTCCGAAATTCCTCATGGAGAAGCGGTTGACTTTGTTGTAACATCAGGTTGTCACAATAAGATTTACGACTTAGTCGGTGATCAGTGAATATTTCGCAACGATTACCAAGAAGGTAATGTCGCCAGGTTTTAAGTGCATAGACTACGCTGCAAGCTCTAGATCATGAGTAGGATAATTCTCCTCATGTGGGTGCAATTGCCGTGAAGCGTAAGCAATTACGTGTCCATCTTGCATGAGAATGCAACCTAGTCCTTGTCGCGAGGCGTCGCAGTAGATAACAAAGTCCTTAGAGAAATCTGGCGGTACCAATATGGGAGCAGATGTCAGGCGTCTTTTTAGTTCCTGAAAGCTGTGCTCACATTGTGGAGTCCACTCGAACTTTTTATCTTTCTTGAGGAGTTCGGTTAGAGGTTTAGCAACTTTGGAGAAATTTTCGACAAAGCGACAGCAATAGCTCGCTAAGCCCAGAAAACTCCGAACTTGCTTGACCGATTCAGGTGGAGTCCAATTAAGGACGGCTTGAACTCGCTCGGGGTTAACAGCAATACCTTTACTAGATATTACATGACCCAGATAGGTCACTTCTGACAACCAGAATTCACATTTAGAAAATTTGGCATCAAGGCGATGCTCTCGAAGTTTCTTCAACACTAGCCTTAGATGTTCGGCATGTTCTTTCTCGTTCTTGGAGTAGATGAGTATATCATCGAGGCAAACCACGACAAATTTATCCAAATACTCCATGAAGATTGAGTTCATTAACCGAGAAAAGGTGGCTGGAGCATTGGTTAAACCGAAGGACATGACGGTGTACTCGTATTGGCCATAACGAGTAACAAAGGCCGTTTTAGGAATGTCCCCGTTTCTGATTTTGATTTGATGGTAGCCCAACCTCAAATCCATTTTGGAGAAGACTGAGGATCCAGCGAGCTGATCATACAGGTCGTTGATCCTGGGGAGCGGATATTTGTTCTTAATTGTGACCAAATTGACAGGTCGATAATCTACAACCATCCGGTCCGTACCATCCTTCTTCTTGACGAAGAGGACGGGGCAAGCCCACGGAGATGAACTAGGTCGGATGAAAACCCTTTTTCAAGGACTCATCGAGTTGTTTCTTAAGCTCGGCTAGTTCTAGTGGTGCCATCTTATAGGGTCTTCTAGCAATCGGGGCGGTTCCTGGAATGAGGTCTATTACGAACTCCACATCCCTGTCAGGTGGAACACCTGGCAATTCCTCTGGGAAGACATCCGGAAAGTCACGGACTACCGGAACGTCCTCAAGGTCTGGCAAAGGGCTGGCGTTAAGAGAATATAACTGTCGCTTGGCTATTCGGGTCAAGACATTGACTATCTTTCCCGAAGGATGGGTGAGTTGAACAGTCCTAGAGAAACAATCAATGTTGGCATGATGGGCTGACATCCAGTCCATACCCAAGATGATATTAATATCTGACGATTTAAGGGCTATCAAAGATGCGAGAAAAACAAGTCTGTCGACTTGAACTTCATTTCCATGGCTTACTCTAGAAGTTTGCCATTTGGATCCCGGAGTTTGAATTACCATAGAGGTGGGCATCTCACAGAATGCGGTGTTATGCAAACGAGCATAATTTTCGGATATGAAAGAATGAGAGGCTCCTGTATCGAAAAGAACAGATGCCGGGTGGCAATTAACAAGGAGCGTACCGAGAACGACGTTGGGATCCTCTTGAGCTTCTTCGGCAGAAATACAATTGACATTGCCACGTGTAGCGGTGGCCGGGTTGGCGTGGAACACTTTCCCTGTCGGCTTGCCACGGCCAACAGCTTTAGCAGATTGGTTGGGGTTGGTTTGGGGACACTCGCGCATATAGTGGCCAGATTCCCCACACTTGAAACAAGTCACGGAACTGGTACGTGGAGGAGCACTGTTGGTTGGACCACCATAGGACTTGGCTGGTGCAGACTGTTGAACGGGGCGAGGCGCCTGGAAGGATGGCCTCGGTGTGAACCTGGGTGGCAGGGCGGTGTTAGGCACCCACACGCGGCGCTTCTGAGGACCAGCACCGGATGAGGAACCCATGTCACGGCCATGCTTGCGTGTTACGTCATAATCGGTCTGACCAGTTTCAGCACTGATGGCCTTGTTGACAAGCTTCTGAAAAGATGTGCACTCATGCAGACGGAGGTCGCGGCGAAGCTCAGGACTAAGTCCCTTACGGAACCTTGCTTGCTTCTTAGCATCAGTAGAAACTTCCTCAGTTGCATATAGTGCGAGGTTACCAAACTCCCTGCTGTAAGCATCCACAGAGAGTCGGCCTTGGGTGAAACTGCAAAATTCCTCACGTTTACGATCCATGAGACCCTCCGGAATGTGATGTTCACGGAAAGCCTCGCTAAATTCAGCCCAAGTAGTGACATGGCCCGCTGGGCGCATAGCTCCATAATTCTCCCACCATAGACTGGCGGGGCCTTCAAGATGATATGCAGCAAAGGTGACCTTGTCAGCCTCAGCTACTAGCGCGGAACGCAGTTTGTGAGAGATACTGCGAAGCCAGTCATCAGCGTCGAGAGGCTCGATGGAGTGGTGGAACGTGGGTGGATGTAACTTGATGAAATCACTGAGTGACACCACGTTAGTCCTCTGATGGTGTGCTGTGTTCTGTTCAATACGCTCCAACAAATGGTTGGTTTCCCGCTTGTTTCTCTCGGCTTCCAGCATAACTTCGGCTAGGGATGGAGGGTGAGGCGGGTTTGCATTCCCGACTCCACTGCCTTCGGCCTGCTCTTGAGGAGCAGGGTTATTGCGCGTGTTGACCATCCTAGGTAAACAAGACAAAGATTTAGTCAGAATGATAAGATTCCGACATAGGATACAGAATGTAAGGAATAACTCGGAATGCAGGATGATCATCCGTATGACATGGTAGATACAGAAACTGCTTCTTTATTCCATCGTCATACACACCATACAAGGTTTAGTACAAGACCAAACAAGGTACTATTACGGTGAAAAGAGGATTACATCTCATCGGAGGCATCCCAAGCTCCTTATACAATATTTTGTACACCTCCGGAAAGCGTTACAAACTAGGTCATATCCCACGAGTCACGCAGGACGATAGCCGACACAGCTAGTACGAACTAGTGATACTACCACTAACTCAGACCGATCCGTAGTAGTTCTCGTAGAAGTCACCTCCATAGCCTGGAAGCTCAACCTGATCATCCAGGAACAGACGATCCCGCGGAGCTTGAGGACCATAGGGGCTAGGATGAGGTCTTGGACCAACAGACGGTGGCCTGCGGGGACCGCGAGGTGGGGTGATGCCTCCTACATCACGCCAACCCATCACGTCTGGCAGAGCAGATCTCACAGGATAGAGATCACGCATATCCGAATATCCAGCTTGCACCGCCGGTGCAAACCGAGTCAACGTGGCCCAATGGTCAGCACGGGTATTAAAAAGCACTAGCCTCAAGGCCCGGTTTTCACGGTCCTTATCCTCGAGCATCTCAGCAGTGGTGCGAGTCCGTGAATCCTCCTGAGTGGGGTCAGCATAGATAGCCTGGAGATACCCTTGTGCTCCCGGAAGTGATCCTGGCATATACCGGAAATCAGAGTCCCGAAATAGGCCAGACCTGACTCGCATGATGGTCATCATAGAGTAGGCGGCGTCCTGCACAGCCATCTCAATAGTAACCCCGAGTCCATAGGAGCAGTGAAGGGGCTCGGTGGATCCAGGATAAGATGGAAATATCCTGACAGTGCAGAGATACTGGCTTTGATTAAAGTCTCGGAATTGCTCTTCGACCGTGTACTCAGGATACCAACGGTATCCAGCCTCAGTCATTACCCTGACCAACATGGCGGTATGGCCGGGTACATCTAGGCATCGAGTCAGGCGAACCACTTGATTGAGGTCGCGAGTGGCTATCTGAAAGCACAACCATAATGCAAAGGCATTAGAATTTCTAGCAAAATTTCGGCAGCATAACAGCTGTAAATTCTCAAGAAGGATTTTGAGACATTTGACAAAGGATTTCATACACACTCAACATCTTCATATCAAAGTTCTGAGTCCATCCTAACAACATGATGTGGTAGTAGAACTGTACTAGGCTTGTATCCATCAAACCTATAAGGTACTACTGATTAGTAACACGTGATCCTGATAGAGAGAAAAGATCCTAATTCCTTAACCCCCGGTGGAATTATAGACTGACTCAGATCAGAATGTCATAAGATAAGGAGTAAAAAGAACCTTATGTTCCAACCCACAAACAATTCCCCTACATATAACTAAAGAATTTCTAGACTCAACATCGACCAGTTTGGCTTGGAGAACCTACAGGCAGTCCGGCTCTGATACCAACGCTGTCAGGACCCCGACTCGATGTCACATCGATCTAGCTTGTAACACCTCATATAACTTTGCGGCCTCACGCACGGTATCTCCACGGGTGTCGCCTTACCTTTTCCTGGGACCGTTTGCGCCTTTTGTCTCACGTATATGATAGTGTCGCTAGCATCCATATGATAAGGAGCCCGGGCTGACATGACTAGTTGTAAACCCAAAGTGGCACAGACTTACAGGGACAGGCATCCATGACCCAGCTTCGAACGTGTCGGTCATCAACAAGTGGGTCCGGGCTGTAGCACTGGGCTAGCAGGACTCCGGTAAACTGGGCTGTAGCGGGCTAACAGGACTCCGGTACTCAATGCGTGACATTTCCCCGAAGGGACAGACACAGGAACGAAGAAGGACACATGCCGGCCAGCCTAAGTGTTCCAGAGCAGTAGCAAGCTACCATGGCTCAGCGGTAACACTAGGAGACATTTCCCGGTAAGAGAGGCTACTAAAGATAAACAACTAGATAGTCAGATCCCACACATACCAAGCATTTCAATAACATACACACAATATGCTCGATATGTGCAAATACAACATGGCATCACAACATGACTCTACGACACAAGTACTTTATTTAAGGCTCAGAGAGCCATACATAACGTACACATAGGTACGGGTCACACGACCCAGCATTCAAGTCATACAGTCATACAAACCAGCAGCGGAAGTAGCTTGTCTGGGTACAGACAACTAGTAAAATAAAAGAGGCTTGGAAAGCCTAGCTATACTACGTGGTCCTTCACAAGCTCAGGATCACCACCTGGGCCTTAGCCTACTCATTGATGTCAACGTCTACGAAGAACCCATCAGAAGGGGTTGCAGCGTCTTCTGTAAAAAATGTAAATTATAGCAACATGAGTACAAAGGTACTCAGCAAGACTTACATCAGATCCCACATACATGCACATTATCAAGAAGGGTTGGTGGAGTTATTGCAGCAAGCCAGCTTTGACTCTTGGCTAGGCTATCCTACGAGACTCCAACTTGAAATGGTTTTGCGTACACGAGTCCACTACTCACCACTTCAATACACTACCGAGGATCCACCTCCGTCTTCCTACGGAAGAGCCATCCTCGGCACTCACACTTATCTTGAGGCTTTTAGTAGTTTCCATTTACTTGTCTATGAACTGTATAGGCAACCAAGTAGTCCTTTACCGCGGACGCGGCTATTCGAATAGATCATGATAACCCTGCAGGGGTGTACTTCTTCATACACGCTCTCACCACTTACCGTCGTTTACACGACATGTACTCGGCAACCTTCAAGCGGAAGCCCAACGTGGGTGTCGGCCACGACCTACCTAATCACCTAAGCCTCTAGTCCAGGTTTATCGCCTATTCGGGTTCCATCCATGAGGAGATCCGGCCGAGGTTTCGCTCACAGCCCCAAACGATGTGAACAGGGTTCCCGAGATACCTAACGGGTATTCGGTACACCGTGCCACGTACCTACCGCATCACAGCCCACCCCTACGGTCAGCGCTGTCCACGGCCTCCAGTAGGCTACAAACACCAGAAACTACTTGCAACTCCTGGACAGAGAACTAGGGTGAATAAGAAGTCGAGAGGGTCCATTGTTTTCGGGCCCAATGCATGGTAGTAGCTGAATCTTAAATCACACATACAGATCTCAGTGCTTAAGGTCGGCTTCAATGAAACAACCCACCATGTACTCCTACATGGCCTCTCATCGATACCTTTACCAAATCGTGTTTACCACACCACTCTCATTACCGACATAATCATTTCACTCTAGTCCATCACCCAGATGAACCAGACCTGACACGACTCTAAGCATAGCAGGCATAGAAAGGTAGGAATAACACATACATATGGCTCAATCAACTCCTACACATGCTAGTGGGTTTCATCTAGTTACTGTGGCAATGATAGGTCATGCAGAGGAAATGGGTTCAACTACCGTAGC
This sequence comes from Triticum aestivum, assembly GCF_018294505.1. Lineage (NCBI taxonomy): Eukaryota > Viridiplantae > Streptophyta > Magnoliopsida > Poales > Poaceae > Triticum > Triticum aestivum. The sequence goes on from NC_057797.1 coordinate 104,673,833, forward strand.
ACACAGCAGTTTGAAATGCGTTGTCTTAATGCATTAAAAGAGAGCAGGAGCGAGAACATGGGATTGTATCGATATGATCAAATGGTTGGTTGCTTGCCTGATGGTTCGATGCACTGATACGGTTCTTCGTTAGGGTAATCACGGTACTCCTCGGAGGCAGAACCTGCCGCAAAGAACACCAATACACAACCATCACCAAACAATGTGCGATAATATGATGCATGCATGAAACATGGCAATATGAGTGTGTTGGGCTAATGCAACTAAGACTAGAGGGGTTTGAACCAATTTGAATCAAAGATTCAAATTTCAAACTCATACATGCCCCTTTAAAGTATTTTTCCTTGTTCTGCACTAAACATCAAGTTAACTTGTTTAATCATGCATGAAAATAGTACAGATGGATAGATTGGATTTTTCTGATCATTTTTCATATATAATTTGTCTGATTTGGAGTTACAGAATAAAAGTTATGAATTTTTGAAGTTTAAACTATATTCTGGAATTTCCTATATTAGATTAAATCCAGAAAATCAATTACTGCGTCAGCCTGACGTCAGTGTGACATGAGCAGGTCAACGGGACACGGTCCGGGTCAAACCTGACAGTGGGTCCCGCGTGTCAGTGTGATTAGATTAGTTAAAGTTTAATTAAAACTAAACATGTTTAATTAACAGGGATGGGCCCCACCTGTCATTGACTCAGGAGAGTCAACCAGGGCCCACCCGTGGTCAAACCCGGGTCGGCTGCACCGGCGTTTAGCCGCCGGCGAGCCCGACGCGGCGGCGGAAGTGGTTTTTGCCGTTCCGGCAACCAAACAAGCTGCGGAGGCCACCGGAGAGGAGTTGAGGTCGAGCCGCAGCTCTTGGTGGAGTCCGTTGGGGTCGGGGTGGCCGGAGTTGGCGCCGGCGACGACTTTGGCGGCCACCGGAGTTTGGCCGAAGTCGAACTTGTCGCTAGGGGGGTCGTTGAGGTGCGGGGAGTAGCTAGTTAGGTGCTACGTGACGCGGTGAGCATGATGGACACCGTGGAGTGGTCGGAGGGTGACCGGGAGCACGTCGGCGACGAGCTCCATGGTGGTGGGTGCGGTTGAGCTCCGGGAGGTCGCTACACGGCTCGGGAACGAGAGACGAAGGGTAGGAGGGGTAGCTAGGCTCACAGCGCACCCGTAGAGGCCACCGGCGGGGTCGGGGACGAGCTGAGGCGGCGACGGTGTTGAAGGGGATCTCCAGCGACGGCGGTTCGGACGAGGTCGTTGCGGTGGACTCGGGCGTTGCGAGCGCTCGGGGCTCGGCTTGCTCGATGAAGTGGACAGCGGCGGAGCTCCTGGACACGACGAGAGTACGCACGGGCGGCAGGGAGCGCGGCTACGACGTAGGCACGGCGGCGGTAGCGTCGTCCATGGCTGGGGGGCGCGAGGGGGAGGAGCTGGAGAGGAGAGGGGGTGTCTGGGGGGTTCGGGGAAGAGAGGGGGAGCGATCCACGACGTCACCGGGCGAGGGGAGCGGCGAGGCGGCGAGCAGGTGCGTGGCGCGCGCTGCGGTCGCCGTCGGGCACCTGCCTTCCTGCCTGGCCGGCAAGCAGCTCGCTGGAGCGGCGCTGGGCTGGGTCGGCAGGTGGGCCGGGTGCTGGGTGCCAGGTAAGTTTTTCTATTTTTTCCTGTTTTCTGTTTTTTTAATACTTCTGCAACTTTGTTGATTTATTAAAAATACTTAGGCAACTCCTAAAATCACCAAACTACTCCTGGTCCATAGTTGGATTATTTCCAACATGAAACATTTTAGTTTGGAGATATTTGGGCATCTGAATATTTTATATAATTTTAAATGCCCAAATTCAAATATCTATGATTTAATTCAAAGACCCTAGGATGACCTTGGAAAATGTGCATCACTTTTGTCAGGGGTTCTGAACCAGGACAAAAATGATGGGCATTTTAGAAGGGCATTTCAGGTTCATTGAAAAAGTTTTTAGTAAACCCTAGTTGGTTTCAGAGGGGGCTGGGGGTTCTGTCATCCCCATTTCAGGTTTCTGATGAAAGAATAAACATGATGCAACACTCTAATGCATGACTAGCTAGGGTGTGACATTTCGGGCCCAATGCGTGGTAGTAGCTGAATCATGGATCACAAAACACAGAACTCAGTTCCTGAGGACGGCTGCAATGAGACAACCCACCATGTACTCCTACATGGCCTCTCACCGCTACCTTTACCAAATCGTATTCACACACTTAGCTCACACACAGTAGGACATGTTCACACACCTCTGATTCATCCCCGATGAATCAGACCTGACTCAACTCTAAGCAGTAGCAGGCATGACAAACAAGCATGAATGAGTAGGCACAACAGGGCTCAAACAACTCCTACTCATGCTAGTGGGTTTCATCTATTTACTGTGGCAATGACAGGTCATGCAAAGGATAAAGGGGTTCAGCTACCGCAGCAAGTAACAGATGAATCATTGTTGTCCTAATGCAGTAAAAGAGAGCAGGAGCGAGAGAGTAGGATTGTATCGAAATGAACAATGGGGTTTTGCTTGCCTGGCACTTCTGAAGATAACATTGAGTCTTCATCACTGTCAACGATCACAACGTCGGAACATCGTCTACCGGGAGGGAACAGATACCGGCAACAAAGAAGAAATACAATCAATGCAATGCACAATACGATGCATGCTCATGACATGGCAATATGAATGTGTTTTGAGCTAATGCAACTAGCAACAGATTAAATGAAGTTGGTTTGAATACAAGATTCAAATTCAAACTCCATATGTGATTATTCAAATGCCATTTAATTGATTTGTGCTAAACAGCAGCTATAAGTTGTTCTAACATGCATGAAAATGGTACAGATGGATTCCTTGAATTTTTCTGATAATTTTTCATATATAAATTATTTAATTTGGAGTTACGGTTGAATTTCTATGATTTATTGAAGTTTTAATCATTTTCTGAAATTCCTGAATAAAAATAAATCCAGAAAACCTATTACTGCGTCAGCATGACTTCACAGTGACGTCAGCAAGTCAACAGCGTTGTCCAGGTCAAATCTGACCTGTGGGACCCACATGTCAGCTGCACAGTGATTTAACAGAGTTTAATTAACTTAACTAAATTGTTAGCCGGGTTAATTAAATGGTAGGGCCCACCTGTCAGTGGCCCTAGGCCTGGGTTAGCGGGGTGGTTAGGCCCTAATGACCGGCCACGTCGGATTCGCCGGCGGTTGGACGACGGCGACGACCCAGAGCGGCGGTGGCTCGCCGGAGTTACGCCAAAGGCGACGGATCGACGCGCCAAGGGCACCAGGAGGTAGCCCGTGCCCGTGCGCATCTAGGGGGACCAACGGGAGGTGCGGGGGTGGACGGGGTTCGCCGGAATGGAGTTCGCGGCGGCGCCGGTGTTCGGGTGAACTGGGTTTCGGGGTTAGGGAGCACGACAGGAGGCAAAGAGGGGTGTTACGACCTCCTGGGGTTGCACTGAGCACGACCGCGTGCTCGGTTGCAGCTCTAGCTAACGGTGGCTACGGCGGCGACATGGCCGGCGGCAAGCAAGCTCCGGCTCCGGTGGGATCGAGGCTACAGGGCGCAATCGAGGCGGGGAAGAGAGAGGGGGGGCGTAGGAGCTCACAGTGAGTTTGAAAAGCAGGTCGGCGTGCTCGGGGGGATGGCGGAGAGGATGAATCGGACGGCGGCATCCGGCGGCCGTGGTCGGGAAGAAGCGCCGCGGCATCGTCTTGGGGCATCCGGGCTTCGATGAGTCGACGTAGAGGGGCTTGGGGTCCGGGCTGAGCTCGGGTACGCAGAGAGGGAGCGAGGAAGTGGCTGTGGCCGTGGTGGTTGCGAGCGACGTCGGCGGCGACTCTCGGGTGAGAGAGGGAGAGATCCAGGGAAGGGGGTGAGAGCGCGGGAGAGTGAGGGAGAGAGGCAGGGAGATGCGTGGCGCTCGGGGAAGGCGTCCAGAGCGTCGAGGAAGGAGAGCGGCAAGCAGGAGGTGGCCGAGGCAGCGTCGGCGCCCGTCGGCCACGCGCGCTGCCTACTGGCGCGGGGAAGACGACAGGAGGGGAGCCCCTGGTGGGCTGGGCCGGCTTCTGCAGCAGGCCGCACAGGTAGGCGCCAGGTAGATCTTCTGCTCTCTCTCTCTCTTATTTCTATTTAATTCTGTTTTTCTATTTTCTATAGTTTGTTTTGATTTGATTTAAAAATATCAAATCATTTTATAAAATCCTGGAAACAATTATGGGTGCTTTCTGAATTATTTCAGTGACCCTTAACAATTTCCAACATTTATTTGAACATTTAAATTATTTATAGTATTTAAATGCCCAAGGTCAAATACAATAGGATTTAATTCAAAAATCCAGAATGGCCTAGAAATATGTGCATCATTGTCGGCAGGGGTTTTCACCTTTAACAAAAATAATGAACTTTCCTAAAGGGCATTCTGGGTTTATTGAAAATATTTTTATTTTGATCCTAATTGCATTTTATTTAGTGCTAGGGTTTGTCATCCCCAGTTCAAGTTTCATGAACTTTAAACATGATGCATGAATGCCTTAATGCAACTAATGACAAACAAATTCTAGGGCTGTGACAAGTGGCTGTCTCGACGGCAAGAGCTTGACGCTCCGCCGGAGCTAGCCGTCCCGTGGCTGGCTCAGTGTCCCCGGCAACATCCTTGCCGGCGGCTCCGGGGAGCTCGGCAGGAAAGTACTTGCCGGGTCCTGATTTCCTCCTCTTGTTCTGCTCTGTTGATGGATCAACGGATGGCTGAGTTACCTAGAGCACAAAGGTACCTGGTTCCACAGGTAGCTTGAGGGCAGCGCATTTTGACAGGTAATCGGCGATATCGTTGTCCGCTCGGGGAACGTATTCAGCATGTATACCGTCGAAACGTTCTTCCAACTTTCTCACTTCATCGACGTAGGCCTTCATCAACGGGCTCTGGTAGTCCTTGTTGACTTGCTTGACGACGAGCTGCGAGTCGCCCCTGATGATGAGCTTCTTGATTCCGAGGTCCGCCGTGATCCTAAGATCGGCAAGCAGCCCTTCGTACTCTGCCGTATTGTTTGTTGACACCTCCCTGGGGAAGTGCATCTCGATCATGTACTTGAGGTGCTCTCCGGTGGGCGCGACAAGCAGTACGCCAGCCCCAACACCGTGTAAGGAGAAAGCTCCATCAAAGTACATGATCCAACTGCAACTTGCCTCCTTGCCAGGGAGAGCAGTCTCTTCGGCTTCTTCGCCAGGCGTTGCGGTCCATTCTGCAATGAAATCCGCCAGGACTCGGCTCTGAATCGTCGAAGAACTTTCAAACTTGAGGCCAAAGCTGGACAGCTCTAGTGTCCATTCCACAATTCTTCCCGTTGCATCTGGATTGTGCAATATCCGTTGCAGAGGGAGGCGAGTGACAACAGTGATCTCGTCTACCTGGAAGTAGTGACGCAGCTTCCTCGAGGCCATAAGAAGGCCGAAGAGCAGTTTCTGCACGCCGGAGTACCTTGATCTAGCTCCCTGCAGGACGGAACTAACAAAGTAGACCGGGTGCTGCATCATTTTCTTCTTCGGCGGCACTTCAACTGGCGGTGTCGTCTCTGCATTGGTGGTGTCAGGCTCTGTCGCTGCCATTACCTCGTCGTCAACCTCTCTCTCTGCCACTAGTGCGGCGCTGACCACCTGGTTCGTTACCGCTAGGTATAGCAGCAATGGCTCCTGTGGCCTAGGCGCAACTAGTATTGGCGCGGAGGACAGGTACTTCTTCAAATCTTGCAATGCTGCTTCGGCTTCTGGCGTCCACTCCATCGGGCCCGCCTTTTTCAGGATCTTGAAAACGGGAAGGGCGCGCTCGGCAGACTTGGAAATGAATCTGCCCATGGCGGCGACACAACCAGCAAGCCGACGCACATCCTTGATTCGCTTGGGTGCTTGAATCTGCTCTATAGCTTTGATCTTGTCCGGATTGGCCTCTATCCCACGCTGTGACACAAAGAACCCGAGAAGCTTGTCGGACGGGACGCCAAAGATGCACTTCTCAGGGTTCAGCTTGAGATTGATCTTGCGCAAGTTTGCAAATGTTTCTTGCAAATCCGGTATGAGGGTTGCCTTGTCCTTGGTTTTGACCACTATGTCATCCATATAAGCTTCCATATTTCTATGGAGCTGGGGTTCAAAACCAATCTGGACCGCCCTTGCAAACGTCGAACCAGCACTCTTCAGCCCGAAAGGCATCCGCATGAAACAGTACGTACCACATGGGGTGATGAATGCTGTTTTCTCTTCGTCTTCTCTTGTCATGAAGATCTGGTGGTAGCCGAAGTAGGCATCGAGGAATGACAACAGATCACACCCAGCTGTGGAGTCAACAATCTGGTCGATGCGCGGCAACGGGAAGGGGTCCTTAGGAGAAGCCTTATTGATATCTGTGTAATCAATACACATCCTCCACTTCCCATTAGCCTTGCGCACTACGACCGGATTGGCCAACCACGTTGGATGGAGCACTCCTCTTACCAAACCCGCTGCTTCCAGTTTCCGGATCTCCTCTGTGATGAACTCTTGTCGTTCCAAAGCTTGCTTTCTGACCTTCTGCTTGACGGGTCGCGCATGAGGACAGACAGCAAGGTGGTGCTCAATCACCTCCCTGGGAACGCCGGGGATGTCGGAAGCTTGCCATGCAAACACACCGACATTCGCCCGCAGGAAGGTGACGAGCGCGTCTTCCTATTTGTCGTCAAGGGTGGAGCTTATGGTGAAAGCCCCTCCCGTGCCGTCCTCATTGACAGAAACCTTCTTGGTTCCCGGCGGTATGGCCCTGGGCTTCTTGTTTCCGCCGGTGGAGCTCTCTGGCACGTCCTCGACGGGAGCGCTACACTCCGGAGAGGTGCGCTTGCCGGAGTGAGTGTCCGAGGTCTCACCGGTCTTCTTCTTCTTCCCTCCCGGGGTCCCAGCGGCAGGAGCAAGTGCCCTAGTGGTGGCAGCTGCTGCAACTGCTTGCTGGTATAGTTGGTCAGCGCAAATCAGCACATCTTTCTTATCGGAGGGGATGGTGATGATCACCACAGGTCCTGACATCTTCAGGGTGTTGTAGGCGTAGTGTGACGCCACCATGAACTTGGCCAGCGCTGGGCGGCCAAGGATCCCGTTGTAGGGCAAGGGGATCTTGGCAACATCAAACACGATCCTCTCCGTCCTGTAGTTCAGATCGCTTTCAAAAGTCACGGGCAGCGTGACCTTTCCCTTAGGTTGGCTTCTTCCCGGGTTGACCCCCTAAAACGTGCCCATCTTTTCGAGGTCTCCATCCGGAATCTGTAGTTTCTCGATCACGGCAGGCGAGATCAAGTTCAGACCGGCCCCGCCATCGACTAGCATCTTTGTCACCTTGAGGTTGCGTATTGTTGGTGAAACCAACAATGGCAAGCACCCGACCGCAGTAGTGCGATCAGGGTGATCCTCAGTGTAAAAAATGATAGGTGTGCTGGACCACTTCAGCGGCCTTTGGGCATCGAACGACAGCTCTGCCGCTGTAATATCTCGCGCCCACTGTTTAAGTTGGCGATGAGAAGTATGCAGCGAGGCGCCGCCGTCGACGCACATGGCCTCTATAGCTTTCTGAAACTCTTGGTCGCCGGATTCGTCGTCCTCTTTGTGATCGTCGTCTTCTGGCTTTTTGTCACGGCCCCGGGCGGGCCTCTCCTGTTGGTTATCCTTGCCGTGACGGCCCGCCTGGCCGTCATGCTTCTTGCCAGACCCCTTAGCACCGTCTTGGCCCTTCTCCTTGTCCCGCCTCTCATATTCAGCCCTCTGCTTCTCAGCGAGGAGCTCAACCTGTCGGCGGTCTTGGAGAGCATGGCCTTTGGTGCGATGGATCTTGCAGTATCGCTTGTCGGAGTTTCCTGGCTTCTCGGCAACCGCCAAGGCCCGGCAGGCGACACATCCGGCAATTTCCTTGCCGGGGTCATCTGCCTTGGTTTTCTTGGTGGAGCCGGTGTCATCAGATCCCTCGATGGCAAGCACGGCTTTACCTTTGCGCTTCCTGTTGCAGCGCCGGCCCTTCTTCGCCGGGGCGGCAGTATCTTCATCTGAGGAGTCGGTTTCCATGCCGGCGTCTTCGCTGGGGTACTTCCTTCCCTCTTCAGCCCGGGCACATCTGTCAGCAAGAACATAGAGTTCTGCTACATCTTTCACCTTGTTCATTGCCAGCTCTTTGCGCATCTTGCGGTTACGCATGTTCTGATGGAACGCGCTGATGATGGCAGCAGGGTGAACATCAGGGATATTGTACTGTATCCGGCTGAACCTCTGTATATACTTGCGGAGACTCTCGCCTCCCTTCTGGGGAATGACATGCAGGTCGCTCGCTTGGCCATGGGCTTGGTGGCCTCCAGTAAAGGCGCCCACAAACTCATGGCACAAATTCGACCAGGAGGAAATAGAGTCTACCGGCAAGTGCATCAACCATGACATGGCGTTGGGTTTAAGAGCCAACGGAAAGTAATTCGCAAGCACCTTATCATCACGGGCTCCGGCAGCTTGCATCGCAATGGTGTAGATGCTGAGGAACTCGGACGGGTGGGTCTTGCCGCTGTACTTTTCGCCCACGTCAGGTTTGAAGGTGCGGTGAGTGGGCCACTAGAACTGCCGCGGCTCACGGGTAAAAGCCGGACAGCCTACCTCGTAAGGTAGGCCTCCAGGGTTCTCCGGTGCCGGGTAGTTCACAACAGGCCCTGCTCGCCTGTCTGACTGGTGGCGCGCCCCGCGCCGGCGCTCAATAGTGGTTCGAGCGTCTTCATGTTCTCGTTCCCGAAGGACTTGGCGCTGGTCACAGTGGGTCCGCGGGTTGGACGATGCTATGGAGATTTCGTCGCCCGTAGCGTCGCGACGGGCTGGCGTCCGCGGTACCAGGCGAGGAGGAGGCGAGTGCACCGTGGTCGCGGCGCCGCCGGCTTTCCTGCCACTGGTGCGTGGGACTCCGTCGGAGCGTCGACCCGGGGGCTCCACCAAACTTGGTTCGTCTTTGTTGGCCACCGCAACAAGGCTTCGGATAGTGGCTCTCCATTCGTCGAGTTTCCCCGTAGTGGGAGGAAAATCAAGGAGCAACTGCGCGCGCGCCAGGGCTTCTACTGGCGTTGGTGGCAGCGAAACCTGCACGGATCGCGATGTGCTTCGACTTTTGACCATGTCAGAAGGAGCTCTATCACGACCCCGCAGTCGCATGCCATCTTCACCAGCGCCTCGGCGAGTGGGCAGGTCTTCTACCTCCCGGGAGTGGCGCTCGGGGCTCTTCCCGCGGTGACGCCCGGGGTCTTCGGCGTGATTACGCCGTTCGTCGCGCGCCGCTTGAGAGGAGCGCACCGTCGGCGCCGGCGTGGGAGTCTTGGAGGACCTCGCATCGCCTTCGGGCGGGGTGGCAGCGATCTTGGAAGGCCCCGCGCCACCCGCGGAGGGCCTGGCTCCGTCTTTGGATTTGGCGGCGTGCGGCCTATTACCAGGCGCACGAACATCACCGCCTCACAAACTCCGGTTGCTGGGACGGTGTTGGTGTTCGCGAACGGCGCCCTGGGACCTTTCTGCGACCGGTCCGCTGCTCGCCCGCGTCGGGATGGGATGTCCGGCTTCTGACGGGCCAACCACCACCGTCATCTTCTTATTGGGCGCCATGACGATGAAGAAGCATCGAACTAATTGCTAAAGCCGATTCTCACAACTGTGCCCCCTACCTGGCGCGCCAAAGATGTCGGTGGGAACGACACCTGTGGGATCACAAGAATCCCTACTACGGTTGCGGGGCGCGGGGTCGTGAGAAGAGCAGATCAAACAGATAGCACACGGTTCGTTCATCCAGGTTTGGGCTGCGAGGATGCGTAAAACCCTACTCCTGCTTTGGTGGATTGTATATCTGTGTTCTTGAGCTAGCTATGGGCGTGAGGAGCTCCAAAAAGCCGAATCCTCCTCCTGGTCGCCTCGGGCCTCCTTTTATAGGAAAGGGGTTGCCACAGTGGCACACGGGAGGTGGAAAGGGTATAGTGATGTGAGGTTATCCCTTGCATTACATGACAAGGTGCATTTAATGCGTCTTGCCTAGGTGTCCTTGCTTTATCGGGGACGGGGGAGAGCCCTGTCTCGTCCGTCGCTGCTCCCTCTCGTGTCGACACGCGCCCTGGCCAACGGCGCCCGTGGTGCAATGTAGGCAGGCAGGCAGCTGAGGTGGCGCAGTGGTGGGTCTCCACGAAGATCCACATGCCGCCACGCAGGTGCCTGCCCAGCTGGTTGGGTCGGCAGCTGCATGCGAACAGCGGTGGAGGTTTGACTGGCGTGGGCCTGATGGTGGCCCTATGGGTGTTCTTGGCAAGGGCCTTGCCGGGGCCCCGGCAAGGGTCTTGCCGTGGCGCCTGCTAGCATCCCCGGCAAGGCTCTTGCCGGGGGCCTTGTGGTCCTCCTTGGCTGGGATCCCGCCAAGGATCATCATCTTCTAAAGGGAGTATCTGATCTTGAATGTCTTCACAAAGATCTGCATGCCACCACGGGGATGTCTCCCGTATCCTTGCCCCATGGGGGCAGTGGACTCAAGGGTGACTCACTTCGTAGGTGTGGGGCGAGCTGCCACGGCAAGGGTCTTGCTGGGTTTGCTAAAACCGCCTCCCAGCAAGGATCTTGCCGGGGGGTCCGCTTCGTCCCCTTTGCTCTTTGTGGTCTTGGTCTTAGCATTGTTCTGCTTCTCCTGAGCTTCGGCCTTACCTTGGCTCACCTCCCTTACCTTGCTTAGTGTGGTGGTGCCCGTGGCTCAGACTGCCCGTGCACAGTTATAGGGGTACAAAAAGTGTACCCCTCTTTTTGTACACCGACGCCGTGAAGGGCCTATCTATTTACTTTTATGTTGAGTCATCATCCTCTTATTAAAAAGCACCAGTTGGAGAGGACCGCTGTCATTTGCATTCATTACTGTTAGTTTACATTGAGTATGACTTGACTAGATCTCTTTTACCATGAATTACAATGTCTAGTCAGTCCTTGATCTTTAAAGGTGCTCTGCATTTATGTTTTGCGGTCTCAGAAAGGGCTAGCGAGATACCATCTTGTTATATCATATCATGATTGTTTTGAGAAAGTGTTGTCATCCGAGATTTATTATTATTGCTCGCTAGTTGATTATGCCATTGATATGAGTAAACATGAGACCTAAATGTTATTGTGAATATGGTTAGTTCATAATCTTTGCTAAAAACCTGAATGTTGGCTTTACATATTTACAACAACAAGAGCAAACGGAGTTTGTAAAAGTTTTTCTTTATCACTTTTAGTTTATCAACTGAATTGCTTGAGGACAAGCAAAGGTTTAAGCTTGGGGGAGTTGATACGTCTCCGTCGTATCTACTTTTCCAAACACTTTTGCCCTTGTTTTGGACTCTAACTTGTATGATTTGAATGGAACTAACCCGGACTGACGTTGTTTTCAGCAGAATTGCCATGGTGTTATTTTGTGCAGAAATAAAAGTTCTCGGAATGACATGAAAATCAACGGAGAATTATTTTGGAATATATAAAAAATACTGGAAGGAAGATCCACGTCAGGGGGGGCCTCCACCTGTCCACGAGGGTGGGGGCGTGCCCTACCCCCTGGGCGCGCTCCCCTGCCTCGTGGGCCCCCTGACACTCCACCGACCTCAACCCTGACTCCATATATTCACTTTTGGGGAGAAAAAACCAAGGAGAAGGATTCATCACATTTTACGATACGGAGCCGCCGCCAAGCACTAAACTCTCTCGGGAGGGCTGATCTAGAGTCCGTTCGGGGCTCCGGAGAGGGGAATCCGTCGCCATCGTCATCATCAACCATCCTCCATCACCAATTTCATGATGCTCACTGCCGTGCTTGAGTAATTCCATTGTAGGCTTGCTGGACGGTGATGGGTTGGATGAGATTTATCATGTAATCGAGTTAGTTTTGTTAGGGTTTGATCCCTAGTATCCACTATGTTCGAAGATTGATGTTGCTATGACTTTTCTATGCTTAATGCTTGTCACTAGGGCCCGAGTGCCATGATTTCAGATTTGAACCTATTATGTTTTCATCAATATATGAGAGTTCTTGATCCTATCTTGCAAGTCTACAGACACCTACTATGTGTTATGATCCGGCAACCCCGAAGTGACAACAGTCGGGACCACTCCCGGTGATGACCGTAGTTTGAGGAATTCATGTATTCACTATGTGTTAATGCTTTGTTCCAGTACTCTATTAAAAGGAGGCCTTAATATCCCTTAGTTTCTGCTAGGACCCTGCTGCCACGGGAGGGTAGGACAAAAGATGGCATGCAAGTTCTTTTCCATAAGAACGTATGGCTATATTAGGAATACATGCCTACATTACATTGATGAATTGGAGCTAGTTCTGTGTCACCCTAGGTTATGACTGTTACATGATCGATCGCATCTGGCATAATTCTCCATCACCGATCCATTGCCTACGAGCTTTCCATATATTGTTCTTCGCTTATTTACTTTTCCGTTGCTATTGTTATCATCACTACAAAACACCAGAAATATTACTTTTGCTACTGTTACTTTTGCTATCGTTACCACTACTATCATATTACTTTGCTATTAAACACTTTGCTGCAGATATTAAGTTTGTAGGTGTGGTTGAATTGACAACTCAGCTGCTAATACTTGAGAATATTATTTGCCTCCCCTTGTGTCGAATCAATAAATTTGGGTTGAATACTCTACCCTCGAAAACTATTGTGATCCCCTATACTTGTGGGTTATCATCGTCTCGCCAACTATTGCTTCTATGACTATCGCTACCGCTTAGTGATAAAGTAAAGAAATTACATGGCGGTTGCATTTCATACAATAGCTCCTGGCAGTTGCCGATAACTGTTACAAAACATGATCATCTCATACAACAATTTATATCTCATCACGTCTTGACCATATCACCTCACAACATGCCCTGCAAAAACAAGTTAGATGTCCTCTACTTTTTTGTTGCAAGTCTTACGTGGCTGCTACGTGCTTCTAGCAAGAACCGTTCTTACCTACGCATCAAAACCACAACGATTTTTCGTCAAGTGTGCTATTTTAACCTTCAACAAGGACCGGCCGTAGTGAAATTCGATTCAACTAAAGTTGGAGAAACAGACAATAATAAAGTTGTTACTTATATTTTAACCTTCAACAAGGACCTGTGTGCAAAGTGTAGGAAATATGCCCTAGAGGCAGTAATAAAGTTGTTATTTATATTTCCTTATATCATGATAAATGTTTATTATTCCTGCTAGAATTGTATTAAACGGAAACTTAGTACATGTGTGAATACATAGACAAACAGAATGTCACTAGTTTGCCTGTACTTGATTAACTCGTTGAATCAATGATGGTTATGTTTCCTAAACCATAGACATGAGTTGTCATTTGATTAACGGGATCACATCATTAGAGAATGATGTGATTGACTTAACCCATCTGTTAGCTTAGCACAATGATCGTTTAGTTTGTTGCTATTGCTTTCTCCATAACTACACATGTTCCTATGACTATGAGATCATGCAACTCCCGAATATCGGAGGAACACTTTGTGTGCTACCAAACGTCACAAGTAACTGGGTGATTATAAAGGTGCTCTACAGGTGTCTCCGGTGGTGTTTGTTGAGTTGGAATGGATCAAGATTAGGATTTGTCACTCCGATTGTCGGAGAGGTATCTCTGGGCCCTCTTGATAATGTACATCACAATAAGCCTTGCAAGCAATGTAGCTAATGAGTTAGTTACAGGATGTAGCATTACAGAGCGAGTAAAGAGACTTGCCGGTAACGAGATTGAACTAGGTATTGAGATACCAACTATCGAATCTCGGGCAAGTAACATACCGATGACAAAGGGAACAATGTATACCGTTATGCGGTTTGACTGATAAAGATGTTCGTAGAATATGTAGGAGCCAATATGAGAATCTAGGTTCGGCTATTGGTATTGACCGGAGACATGTCTCGGTCATGTCTAGATAGTTCTCGAACCTGTAGGGTCCGCACGCTTAACGTTCGATGACGATCGGTATTACGAGTTTATGTGTTTTGATGTACGGAAGGTAGTTCGGAGTCCCGGATTTGATCATGGACATGACGAGGAGTCTCGAAATGGTCGAGACATAAAGATCGATATATTGGAAGCCTATGTTTGGACATCGGAATGGTTCTGGACGAGTTCGGGCATTTTCTAGAGTACCGGGAGGTTACCGGAACCCCCCGGGGGTATATGGGCCTTATTGGGCCTTAGTGGAAAAGAGGAGAGGGAAGGAAAAGGTGGGAGGCGCCCCCCCCTAGCACAATCCGAATTGGGAGGGGGCTGGCCCCCCTTTCCTTTCTCCTCTCCTCCCCTTCCTTCTCTCCTACTCCTACTACATGGAAGGGGGGAATCCTACTCCCGGTGGGAGTAGGACTCCCCTAGGGTGCACCATAGAGAGGGCCGGCCCCTCCCCTCCTCCACCCCTTTATATATGGGGGAGGGGGCACCCCATAGACACACAAGTTGATCATTGATCTTTAGCCGTGTGAGGTGCCCCCCTCCACCATAATCCACCTCGGTAATATCGTAGCGGTGCTTAGGCGAAGCCCTATTCCGATATAAACATCATCACCGTCATCACGCCATCGTGCTGACGAAGCTCTCCCTCAAAGCTCTACTGGATTGTGAGTTCGTGGAACGTCACCGAGCCAAACGTGTGCAGATCACGGAGGTGTCGTACATTCGGTGCTAGATCGGTCGATCGTGAAGACATACGACTACATCAACCGTGTTGTCGTAATGCTTCCTCTTACGGTCTATGAAGGTACGTAGACGATACTCTCCCCTCTTGTTGCTATGCATCACCATGATCTTGCGTGTGCGTGGGAAATTTTTCGAAATTACTGTGTTCCCCAACAGTGGCATCCGAGCCAGATTTATGCGTAGATGTTATATGCACGAGTAGAACACGAAGGAGTTGTGGGCGTGGGTATATACATATTGCTTGCCGTCACTAGTTGATTCTTGATTTAGCGGCATTATTGGATGAAGCGGCCTAGACTGACATTACGTGTACGCTTACACGAGACTGGTTCTACCGACGTGCTTCGCACACATGTGGCTAGTGGGTGTCTGTTTCTCCAGCTTTAGTTGAATCGAATTCAATGAACAGGGTTCTTTCTGAAGATCAAAAAGCAATCACTATACCGCGTTGTGGTTTTTGATGCGTAGGTAAGAACGATTCTTGCTCAGCCCGTAGCAGCAACGTAAAACTTGCAACAACAAAGTAGAGGACGTCTAATTTGTTTTTGCAGGGCATGTTGTGATGTGATATGGTCAAGACATGATTCTAAATTTTATTGTATGAGATGATCATCTTTTGTAACACAGTTATCGGCAACTGGCAGGAGCCATATGGTTGTTGCTTTATTGTATGAAATACAATCCCCATGTAATTGCTTTACTTTATCACTAAGCGGTAGCGATAGTCGTAGAAGCAATAGTTGGCGAGATGACAATGATGCTTTGATGGAGATCAAGGTGTCAAGCCGGTGACGATGGTGATCATGACGGTGCTTTGGAGATGGAGATCAAAGGCACAAGATGATGATGGCCATATCATATCACCTATATTAATTGCATGTGATGTTTATCCTTCATGCATATTATTTTGCTTAGTTCGGGGGTAGCATTATAAGATGATCTCTCACTAAATTTCAAGGTATAAGTGTTCTCCCTGAGTATGCAGTGTTGCTACAGTTCGTCGTGCCGAGACACCACGTGATGATCGGGTGTGATAAGCTCTACGTTCACATACAACGGGTGCAAGATAGTTTTGCACACGCAAAATACTCGGGTTAAACTTGATGAGCCTAGCATATGCAGATATGGCCTCGGAACACTGGAGACTGAAAGGTCGACCGTGAATCATATAGTAGATATGATCAACATAGTGATGTTCACCATTGAAAACTACTCCATCTCACATTATGATCGGACATGGTTTAGTTGATATGGATCATGTGATCACTTAGATGATTAGAGAGATGTCTATCTAAGTGGGAGTTCTTAAGTAATTTGATTAATTGAACTTTAATTTATCATGAACTTAGTACCCGATAGTATTTTGCATGTCTATGTTGTTGTAGATAGATGGCCCATGCTGTTGTTCCGTTGAATTTTAATGCGTTCCTAGAGAAAGCTAAGTTGAAAGATCATGGTAGCAACTACATGGACTGGGTCCGTAACTTGAGGATTATCCTCATTGCTGCACAGAAGAATTACGTCCTAGAAGCACCGCTAGGTGACAAACCCGCTGCAGGAGCAACACCAGATGTTATGAACACCTGGCAGAGCAAAGCTGATGACTACTCGATAGTTCAGCGTGCCATGCTTTATGGCTTAGAACCAGGACTTCAACAATGTTTTGAACGTCATGGAGCATATGAGATGTTCCAGGAGTTGAAGTTAATATTTCAAGCAAATGCCCATATTGAGAGATATGAAGTCTCCAATAAGTTCTACAGCTGCAAGATGGAGGAGAATAGTTCTGTCAGTGAACATATACTCAGAATGTCTGGGTACCACAACCACTTGACTCAACTGGGAGTTAATCTTCCTGATGATAGTGTCATTGACAGAGTTCTTCAATCACTGCCACCAAGCTACAAGAGCTTCGTGATGAACTATAACATGCAAGGGATGGATAAGATGATTCCTGAGCTCTTCGCAATGCTAAAGGCTGCGGAGGTAGAAATCAAGAAGGAGCATCAAGTGTTGATGGTCAACAAGACCACCAGTTTCAAGAAAAAGGGTAAAGGGAAGAAGGGGAACTTCAAGAAGAACAGCAAGCCAATTGCTGCTCAAGTGAAGAAACCCAAGTCTGGACCTAAGCCTAAGACTGAGTGCTTCTACTGCAAAGGAACTGGTCACTGGAAGCGGAACTGCCCCAAGTATTTGGCGGAGAAGAAGGATGGCAAAGTGAAAGGTATATTTGATATACATGTTATTGATGTGTACCTTACTAATGCTCGCAGTAGTGCCTGGATATTTGATACTGGTTCAGTTGCTAACATTTGCAACTCGAAACAGGGGCTACGGATTAAGCGAAGATTAGCTAAGGACGAGGTGACGATGCGTGTGGGAAATGGTTCCAAAGTCGATGTGATAGCCGTCGGCAGGCTACCTCTACATCTACCTTCGGGATTAGTATTAGACCTAAATAATTGTTATTTGGTGCCAGCGTTGAGCATGAACATTACATCTGGATCTTGTTTGATGCAAGACGGTTATTCATTTAAATTGGAGAATACTGGTTGTTCTATTTATATGAGTAATATCTTTTATGGTCATGCACCCCTAATGAGTGGTCTGTTTTTACTAAATCTTGATAGTAGTGATACACACGTTCATAGTATTGACGCCAAAAGATGCGGAGTTGATAATGATAGTGCAACTTATTTGTGGCACTGTCGTTTAGGTCATATTGGTGCAAAGCGCATGAAGAAACTCCATTCTGATGGACTTTTGGAATCACTTGATTATGAATCACTTGGTACTTGCGAACCATGCCTCGTGGGCAAGATGACTAAAGCTTCGTTCTCCGGAACAATGGAGCGAGCAACAGAGTTATTGGAAATCATACATACTGATGTATGTGGTCCAATGAACATTGAAGCTCGCGGCGGATATCGTTATTTTCTCACCTTCATAGATGATTTGAGCAGATATGGGTATATCTACTTAATGAAACATAAGTCTGAAACATTTGAAAAGTTCAAAGAATTTCAGAGTGCAGTGGAAAATCATGTAACAAGAAAATCAAGTTTCTATGATCTGATCATGGAAGCGAATATTTGAGTTATGAGTTTGGACTTCATTTGAAACAATGCGGAATAGTTTTGCAGCTCACGCCACCTGGAACACCACAGCGTAATGGTGTGTCCGAATGTCGTAATCGTACTTTACTAGATATGGTGCGATCTATGATGTCTCTCACTGATTTACCGCTATCGTTTTGGGGTTACGCTTTAGAGACAGCTGCATTCACGTTAAATAGGGCACCATCTAAATCCATCGAGATGACACCTTATGAACTGTGGTTTGGCAAGAAACCCAAGTTGTCGTTTCTTAAAGTTTGGGGAAGCGATGCTTATGTGAAAAAGCTTCAACCTGATAAGCTCGAACCCAAATCGAAGAAATGTGTCTTCATAGGATACCCAAAGGAGACTGTTGGGTACACCTTCTATCACATATCCGAAGGCAAGATATTCGTTGCTAAGAATGGATCCTTTCTAGAGAAGGAGTTTCTCTCGAAAGAGTTGAGTGGGAGGAAAGTAGAACTTGACGAGGTAATTGTACCTTCTCCCTTATTGGAAAGTAGTTCATCACTGTAATCAGTTCCAGTGATTCCTACACCAGTAAGTAAGGAAGCTAATGATGATGATCACGAAACTTCTGATCAAGTTACTACTGAACCTCGTAGGTCAACCAGAGTAAGATCCGCACCAGAGTGGTATGGTAATCATGTTCTAGAAGTCAAGTTACTTGACCATGATGAACCTACGAACTATGAGGAAGCGATGATGAGCCCAGATTCCCCAAAATGGCCTGGAGCCATGAAATCTGAGATGGGATCCATGTATGAGAACAAAGTGTGGACTTTGGTTGACTTGCCCAATGATCAGCAGGCCATAGAGAATAAATGGATCTTCAATAAGAAGACTGACACTGACGGTAATGTTACTGTCTACAAAGCTCGACTTGTTGCGAAAGGTTTTCTGCAAGTTCAAGGAGTTGACTACGATGAGACCTTCTCATCCGTAGTGATGCTTAAATCCGTCCGAATCATGTTAGCAATTGCCGCATTTTATGATTATGAAATTTGGCAAATCGATTTCAAAACTGCATTCCTTAATGGGTACCTTAAATAAGAGTTGTATATGATGCAACCAGAAGGTTTTGTCAATCCAAAAGGTGCTAACAAAGTGTGCAATCTCTAGCGATCCATTTATGGACTGGTGCAAGCCTGTCGGAGTTGGAATATATGCTTTGATAGTGTGATCAAAGCATATGGTTTTATACAGACTTTTGGAGAAGCCTGTATTTACAAGAAAGTGAGTGGGAGCTCTGTAGCATTTCTGATATTATATGTAGATGACATATTGTTGATCGGAAATGATACTGAATTTCTGAATAGCATAAAAGGATACTTGAATAAGAATTTTCAATGAAAGACCTCGACGAAGCTGTCAGCGTTCTAGGAACGGGGGTCCCCAGACTTGCCTGCCTGCGGCCAATGGCGGGGCTCGAGTGGGGGCCCAGCGCGGCCCATCTTCACCAGCTCAAGCTCAAGACCCTCGCGAGGGGCCAAGCCTCGCGGGGCGGACGATAGGAAGCTTCCTCAGAGGCAGCCTCATCGGGCAGGCTCGCGAGGAGGCAGGGAGATCAAGGCAGGGGTACCTCGCAAAGAGCCCGTGACGCAAGCCATGACGATCGAGACCAGGCGGGCGCCGGCCTGCATAGTGTCCTTGTTTCCTCCTTGGTGCAAAGGGGGCAAGCACATGCCAAGGCATCGGGCAAAGGTTGCCATTTTGGTGCAACGAGACCAAGACCAGCAGAGCGGTAGGACGGAGGTCACCGTGGAGCCCAAGACGGCGTCATCACCAGTGCTTTTGGCAGCCGAAGACCACCTTTGGTCAGGATAACTTGTACTATATGTTCCCCTTCAAAATGGCCAATTGTTGGTGCCCTTCCCGCTCATTATTTGGGGAGAGGCCCAGGGCCTCTATAAATAGAGCTAGCCACCACAGAGGGGAGAAGACATCGAGAGATCTGGTAGAACCCTAGAAAAGGGGAGGAGAGATCTGGTAGAAACCTAGCAGAGAGAAAGAGAGGCGACTGAACTCACCCTAGCAGTTCATCGCACCAGCTCAAGAACACCTCTCGCGAGGTTGTTCTTCCTTTGTAGGAGTACTATTCATCATCAGCCCCCTGAGGCAATCCACCACACCACACACTGGAGTAGGGTATTACACCACAACGGTGGCCCGAACCAGTATAAACCTTGTGTCCCTTTTGTTGTTCGTTGTTTCCAGCTTAGATCACGCGAGGAGATTGGACGTAGATCGGTAGGGGAGAGATCTCCGCGCGCACCCCAGTGTTCGAACCTCAAGGGTCTGCCAGAACAGGAAATCCGACATTTGGCACGCCAGGTAGGGGTGCGCCAGAATCTTTCTTCCGCTGTTCGCATGTGATCTTCTGTCGTGTCCATGCCTGACGCTCGCCGGGCTCACGCTGAGCGTTGGGGTGCTCTCGCCACCTGCGTTGCCCAGACAGCGCCCGTCTGCGGACGCCCTCGTCGTTCCCCGTCGCCTGCTATCAACGCCGCCACCGGCCCGGCGGGGAACGAGCAGCAGGCCTCGTCCCAGCATCCTTCGGTGCAGCGGGAAGGCCGCACCGCCACACCGTCGTTGACTCCAGCCGCTTCGTCGTCCCACTCCCATCGCGCCCCCACGGACGCGCACGCCGCGCTGCTCCTGGCAAGAGAACTCTTGCACTACCGCCCCTTCGACAGCCTCTACGAAGACTGGCTCGCCCGCATCACCGAGCTCGTCAGTGCCGCAGGGGGCTCCCCCTTGTCGTCCCTCTTGCTGCCTCGCCCTCCATTCCGCGCAGGAGGCGAGGATCTGGAGGTGCCTCCACCACCTCCTCCCTAAGGAGGCGCCCTGGCTCCAAGGCGCGCAACCCCAGGGCGAGACCGTCCGCGTCCAGCACCTATGTAGCAAGAAAGGAGCTGCCAAGAGATCCCTCGTCCCCAAGAAGGTGCTCGCGCGCTCCCAGCACCGGCGCGCCAAGATCGCGTCCCTACACCTCCACGCCAAGGCCCCGCTCTGCTCCAAGCGGTGGTGCGCAGTAATCCCCATGACCAAGCCCATACCAGCAAAAGGCACCGGTGGCCATAGCAGGCTGCCGTGCCCTCACCCCCGAGCTAAGCGGTGTCGCATGGCCAGGCAAGTTCAAGCCTGACTTGCCCCCTCGCTACAATGGCATGGCAGACCGGGCGGAGTTCCTACAGCTCTACGAGCTATGCATCGAAGCTGCCAACGGAGACGAAAGGGTCATGGCGAACTGGTTTCCCATGGCGCTCAAGGATGGGGCCGGCACCTGGCTCCTGAACCTGGCTCCTAGCACAATCTCCTCCTGGGACGAGATGTGCACTCGCTTCATCGCCAACTTCCAAGGCACTCGCGACCGGCCCCCGACCGTGAGCGATCTGTGCTGCATCAAGCAGCAGCAAGGGGAAACCCTACAGAAATACATCCAGCGCTTCAACAACGCTCGCCTCAAGATCCCCAAGGTGATTGAAGAAGTCATCATCTTGGCCGTCTCCGATGGCGTACGCGACGTCAAGATGAAGGAGGAGCTAGCAATCCATGAAGACCTGTGCACATCCCTGGAGCTGTTCAACTTGGCGACCAAGTGCGCCAGGGCTGAGGAAGGGCGCCTTTCACTCCTCGAACTCCCAGCTGCCGACCCAGAAGAGAAGAAGCCCAAGGCCAAGGACGTGAAGCGCAAGGGGGCTGTCGTGCTTGCAGCGGAGCCAGACACCAAGCAAGGCAGGGATCAGCCCGAGTCATCCAAGGGCAGCCGGTACTGCGTGTACCACGATCTCCACACCCACAACACCAACGAATGTCAAGATCTCAGGGCCGTTAGAGATGGACGTGTCGGCCGACACCCCGAGCGCAACGACAGGGGCTATGGCCGAGGAGAAGGAAGAGGTGGCGGACGATGGGAAGACTGTGGCCCTCGCCAAGGGTGGCGTGACCGACCTCGCGAGGATCACTGGCAGGGCCAGCTGAAAGTGCAACTATCCCTAGGTGGTTTTGGTAATTCATAACAACATATAGCTCATTGAGCTAATGCTATTCCAAGATGATTATTTCAGGAAAGCTCAATGATTGGCATGGCATGGATGTGAAAGTGGAACCCTCAAAATGCTAAGGACAAAGGATTGGCTCAAGCTCAAAAGCTCAAGACTCTTCATTTTATATTTTAGTGATCCAAGATCACATTGAGTCCATAGGAAAAGCCAATACTATTAAGGAGGGATGAGGTGTTGCTTAATGAGCTCTTGCTTCATGTGCTTAGTGATATGCTCCAAAACCCTCAACTACTTTCCCATATCCACATATGACCTAAACCCTAAGCCAAACTCAGTCCTACCGATTCTTCCTATCCGGCACCACCGAGTTTCACTTGTCATTAGCCACTGCCAAACCCTAGCAATTCGGTTCTACCGATAAGGATCTCGGTCTCACCGAGATGGGGTTGCAAACTCTCTGTTTCCCTTTCGTAACTTTTTGGTCCCACTGAAAGAGTGAATCGGTCCCACCGAGATTGCAATGTAAACTCAGTGTTTCCCCTTTGTAACTTTTTGGTCTCACCGAGTTCCACTCGGTCTCACCGAAAGAGCAAATCGGTCCCACCGAGTTTGCCTGACCAACTCTCTGGTTAGCTAATTACCAAATTCGGTCTCACCGAGTTTGTGTAATCGGTCTCACTGAGATTACGTTATGCCCAAACCCTAACCATATTGGTCCTACCGAGTTGCATGTCAGTCCCACCGAAAATCACTAACGGTCACTAGGTTTACATTTTCGGTCCGACCGAGCTTATTCATTCGGTCCCACCGAGATTGGAAAACTGTGTAATGGTTGGATTTTGTGTGGAGGCTATATATACCCCTCCACCTCCTTCTCATTCGATGAGAGAGCCATCAGAACACACACACCATTCCAACTCATATGTTCTGAGAAAGAACCACCTACTCATGTGCTGAGACCAAGACATTCCATTCCTACCATATGAATCTTGATCTCTAGCCTTCCCAAGTTGCTTTCCACTCAAACCCTCTTTCCACCAAATCCAAATCCTATGAGAGAGAGTTGAGTGTTGGGGAGACTATCATTTGAAGCACAAGAGCAAGGAGTTCATTACCTACACACCATTTGTTACTTCTTGGAGAGTGGTGTCTCCTAGATTGGCTAGGTGTCACTTGGGAGCCTCCGACAAGATTGTGGAGTTGAACCAAGGAGTTTGTAAGGGCAAGGAGATCGCCTACTTCGTGAAGATCTACCGCTAGTGAGGCAAGTCCTGTGTGGGCGATGGCCATGGTGGGATAGACAAGGTTGCTTCTTCGTGGACCCTTTGTGGGTGGTTGCTTCTTCGTGGACCCTTCGTGGGTGGAGCCCTGTGTGGACTCACGCAACCGTTGCCCTTGGGTGGAGCCCTGTGTGGACTCGCGCAACCGTTACCCTTCGTGGGTTGAAGTCTCCATCAACGTGGATGTAGGATAGCACCACCTATGCGAACCACGGGAAAAACATCCGTGTCTCCAATAGCGTTTGAATTCTCCAAACCCTTCCTTTTACATTCTCGCAAGTTGCATGCTTTACTTTCCGCTGCCTATATACTCTTTGCATGCTTGCTTGAATTATGTGACGATTCCTTGACTTGTCCTAAATTAGCTAAAATCTGCCAAGAACTAAAATTGGGAAAAGGTTAAGTTTTTATTTGGTCAAGTAGTCTAATCACCCCCCCTCTAGACATACTTCCGATCCTACAAGTGGTATCAGAGCCTTGGTCTCCATTTGCTTTGATCTCCATAGCTTTTGGTGGTCATAGCCTTGGTTTCACAACCTAGGAGAGTATGGCGTCTAGCGAGGGAAATTATCACCGTAGAGGTCCTTACTTTGATGGTACTAACTTTGCTAGTTGGAAGCATAAAATGAAAATGCATATTCTTGGACATAACCCCGCCGTTTGGGCTATTGTGTGTGTTGGTTTGCAAGGTGACTTCTTTGACTGGAGAGAACCAAACCGTGAAGCTACCGCGGATGAGTTGAAGATGTTGCAATACAATACTCAAGCTTGTGATATTCTCTTCAACGGATTGTGCCCCAAAGAATTCAACAAAATCAGCCGCCTTGAGAATGCAAAGGAAATTTGGGACACTTTGATTGATATGCACGAAGGTACCGACTCCGTCAAGGAATCCAAGTTGGATGTACTTCAAAGCCAACTTGACAAGTTCAAGATGAAGGATGGTGAAGGTGTCGCTGAAATGTACTCTAGGCTTGCTCTCATCACAAATGAGATTGCCGGCTTAGGAAGTGAAGAGATGACCGATAGGTTCATCATCAAGAAGATTCTAAGAGCCTTGGATGGAAAATATGATACCGTGTGCACATTGATCCAAATGATGCCCAACTACAAAGATCTCAAGCCAACAGAGGTGATTGGAAGAATTGTTGCTCATGAGATGTCACTTAAGGATAAAGAGGAACTTCACAACAAATCAAGTGGTGCCTATAAAGCCTCATGTGAAGCCCCTACATCATCAAGTGAGAAACAAGACTTCAATGAAGAATTGAGCTTAATGGTGAGGAACTTCAACAAGTTCTACAAGAGTAGAAGCAAAGATAGAAGCTCCAAGTCAAGGTCCTACAATGACAAAAGATCTTCTAGTTGAGAGCGAAACTGTTACAATTGTGGAAGACCCGGACACTATTCCAATGAGTGTACGGCTCCCTACAAGAGAAGAGAAGATTCTCCAAAAAGAAGAAGCAAAGAATCATCACCAAGAGAGAGAAGGAGTAGAGATGATCATTATGAATGAAGATACTCACGGAGAAGCAAGGATTCGGAAAGGAAGGAAAAATCATCAAGGAGCTACACAAGACGAAGACATCAAGCTCATGTTGGTGAATGGGTATCCGGCTCCGACTCCGACAGCCACTCTGAGAGAAGTTATCACTCCGACTCCGAAGATACTCAAGATGAAGGTGTTGCCGGTCTAGCACTTGTGTCAACCAACTCCTACGACATATTTGACTCACCAAATGAAGGAATTGGAAGATGCTTCATGGCCAAAGGTCCTAAGGTAACATACCCTGAGTATGTTGATTTCAATAGTGATGAAGATGACTTGTTAGGTGATGATTTGCTTGTTGACAACTTTAGTGATGAATACTATGATGAAGTGTCAATTAAACATGCTAATCAAGATAAAACGAATGACAATGATAAGGAGAAGATTGAGGCTCTAACTAAAGAACTAAAAACTCTTAAGTTAGCTCATGACACTATCTTCGAAGATCATCGAGAACTTTTAAGAGCTCATGAGAAATTACACTTTGAAAAGCTCAATCTTGAGCAAGAACATGAGTTCTTAAAGGTAATCAATGATGATCTCCGCAAGAAAAGTTCTTCTTACATTGCCAAGCGTTTACTCTTATCCACTTACATGCCTCAAGTCAAGTCTAACAAGAAAGATTCTTCCTCTAGCAGTAACAATGATCATGTTAAATCCAATATTGTTGCTTCTAGTAGTTCTCTTGATTCCACTAATGATTCTCTTAGCCAAGTTACACTTGAGCAAGAAAATAGTTTATTGAAGGGAATTATAGAGAAAGGAGTGTACAAAAGGCTTGCCGGGAGTAAGCAATTCGAGGAAATCGTGCGCAAGCAAGGAATGCACCGGAAGAACCAAGGTGTTGGCTTTGAGCGAAAGTTCAATGCCAATGGAGTTGAGTGGGAAGAAGATCAATACCCCAAGACAAAGTTTGTCCCTCAACAAGAGAAGTATGATACTTCTTTCAAGGGGACACAAGCTCAAGATGATCTTCCACCACAAGACTACAAGCAAAAAGGCAAGGACAAGCTTCAAGAGGAAATTGATGCATTTGAAGAAGCTCCGAAGACCTTAGTCAAGTGGATTCCCAAGACTACTTCAAGCTCCATTTCATCAAGTACGACTACAACTCCAAGGATTCCCATCAAGATGATGTGGATCCAAAAGAAGAAGAACTAGAGAGTTCTTGAGGGTGACTCCGCCAACATACTTCACTCTTATCATTTGGCAAGAACAAGTGCAATCAACTTCCACATCTTGCACTAGGTCAAGGAGTCACAAACCCTCTTGTTGGTAAGACAAGGGACAAGGTAACCTAAAAGTTTTCATGGACATCATCTTTTGTGTGCATCACTCTATGTCTATGGATATCCTTGTTTGTTCCTTGTGGGACTAACCCATGTAGGTATTGAAAGTGCAATTCACTCAAATGGATAGCTCCAAGAGATTTACATCAACATTGAGCATCCACATCTTCAATATCTACATGAAGTCATCATCGACAAAACCCAAGGCTAGTTCATCCCTCTTAGGGGGGGATATCACATCTAGGGGGAGCTTTACTCTAAGACATGAGCTAAAGCAACTCTAAAGATGTGAACACAACAACGCTTTATGTAAAAGTGGTAACCCCACTTGGGCTTAAACGATGAGTATGACCTATGATCAAGTGTTCTCACTTGACTCCTAAGTCAATATACTCATACATAGATGACCTAGTCATCGCAAATTGGTTGATAGATGCTAGTATTGGTTGTGCATGCCTTGCCACATATTTCATTTGCCATCTTATTGTGTGAGCATGTTGGTTGCATATTTTACTCGTTCGAGGACATCCACTTGTTGTTTTGATTGTTCGGTTTTATTTCTTTTTGCCAAGTGGATGGACAAGAATGCCTAAGAACCTCCTCTAGCTATCTATGCTTTTCTCGTCTCAAACTCTATTCACGCTGCATCACAAAATTTGATCAAGTCAGATTCGAACCACTCTGTGTGAGGAGCGCTCGGAGTCCCCGATTCGTCATAGACTTAAACTTCCAAAACCTCTTTATGATTCTCGGTCTGACCGATACTCCACTTTCGGTCCTACCAAGATCATTAAGTTGATCTAGGTTTTCGATCTCGGTGCAACCGATTTGAACTTTTCGGTCACATCGAGTTTCAGTAACAGCACGCAGTTATGAATCTCGGTGCCACCGAGTCGTTCCACTCGGTCACACCGACAGGGTCGGGCTATATATAGTCACGGGCAAAAATTTGGAAATTTCTCCGAACCCCTTCGCCCGCGCGATAGCCTCCTCTGCCCTCGAGGTCTTCGGATCATCTTCTCGCCGCCAGCAGCCTCCAGTCGCTGGTATCCGTCACCGTCAACGGGAATTCTGCCCCGCTGTTGCCGCCGTAGCAAGTCCCCGCCGAACTAGGGTATGGACTTGATCTCTGTGCTATTCCTCAATCTGATTCCTAGCACATTGTGATCATATTGATTCTTGCCATGTTTGAGAAACTTCTATCCAGTCAAAACTCCCATAGATTAGGTTTGATTCGAAAATTCTAGGTTTAGGTTTCTGCCAAAACCATCTCGGACCCACCGAGTTGAAAAACTCGGTCCCACCGATTTGGCTTATGCCATTGCACAAGTGAGACTCGGTCTGACCGAGAATTACTTATCGGTGTGACCAATTTTTGAAATCAGTGAAACCCTAGCAGTCTCGGTGCCACCGAACTGTGACTCATCCTACCGAGTTCACTAGTTTAGGTTCCAAAACTGCTTCGGTATCACCGAGTTTGAAAATCGGTAGATCCGAGATGATTTCAGTAGGAAACTAAAACTAAGTTTTTGGATCATTCTTTTTGCAAAAATCTCTGCATTTTGTGATGCTCATCCTTTCTACCTCATCTATAATCTATTCACAGGGTCAGCAGTCAGTTTGCAGCATGTCTGATCAAAGTGATAGCCAAAATATGTCAGAGCAGCAAGTGGTGATGAGTGAGGGCACTAGTCCCTCCAGTTCATCTGATGAAGGCAGCAGGAGCACTCCTAGCAATTTGCCAAAGGCTGCCACGAGACAAAGGAAGAAGAAAACTTCAGACTCTGAAGATGAGGACTATGTGGTAGAGGAAGAGGCCACTTCCAAGAGAATTGAGCCAGCTCAAGGCACTAAGCCAGGTCTGAAAATCAAAAGGCCAGCAGGCAGGTAGCCCATGTCAAAGGCTAGAGCCTCAACAGAGAAGCCCACTCCCCAAAAGCAAGAGCCAGTTGCAGCTGAGGGCAAGAAAAGAAAGGAAAGGGTGAAGAAGACTGTGGCTAGAGTGCTTGGCAAAGCTTCCATCATGGAAGAAGAAGAGGAAGAAGAGGTAGCTGCACCAGCGCCCAAGGCACCCAAGCTAATGGGTGATGCCATAAGGTCAGGGGCTACTGCATCTAAGCCCAAAGCTGCCTCCAAGCCAAAACCAAAGAGGAATACAAGGAGCATTCCTGCAGCTGAAAAGAACAAGGCCCCAGTGCCTGAGACTGTTGCTGAAGAAGAAGAAGAAAATGTCCTAAGAAAGCTAAAGCCCAAGATCCCAGACCACAACGATGCTCATCCTGTGGCTGAGGACATGAAGCTCAGGAGAGATTCAGGGCTGAGAAGGTGGAGAGAAGCAGACCCGTATGCTTCAAGGAGAAGGACTGCCATGGACTACAGGTTTCACACCAAGGAGCAGCAGGATTTCTATGAGACTGTGCTGTTAGATAAGAAGCCCATTGTCTGTGATATGCGTTGGGTTGATTGGACATACATCAAGGACAATGAGGAGCACTTTCCTGGAGTGCAAGAAAGCTTCATAGCTTGTGGAGTAGCCGACTTTGTTGGGCAGAAGCTCACAAAGTGGAATGAGGAGCTTATCATGCAGTTCTACTCCACGGCTCACTTTTATCCAGATGGGAGGATCACATGGATGTATGAGGGTACAAGGTACCAATCTACAGTGGCTGAGTGGGCACAGATCATTAATGCCCCAGAGGAGCAAGATGAAGACTTGGATATCTATGCCAAGAAGAAGATGGACCACAACTCCATGTCCAATATGTACAAGGAAATTCCCAATGAAGCTCTTGACAACTTCAAGTTTGGCTCAGTACATTACCTTCTGTCAGGACTCCCGACGATCAATTGGATACTAAGGCACACCTTACTGCCCAAGTCTGGAGATCATAAGATGATCAGAGGCCATGCTATCAACTTGCTACATGTGTTTGATGTGCCTCAGAAGTTCAAGGTGATGAGCCTCATAATGGAAACTATCAAGAGGACTGTAGCAGACCAGAAGAGGAGCTGCGGATATGCCCCTCAGATTCAGGAGCTCATCAACTCCAAGATGGGCACGGGCATATATTTATTGGACAAGGAACATTTGCCCATCCGTCCAGATTTCGAGGACAACCAAGTTGTCATGACTGAGAACGAGCCATCATCTGCCCAAGCATTTGCAAAGAAGGAGAAGGCAAGGAAGGAGAAAGCTGCCAAGATGCCTACCCAAGAGGAGGCATCTGAATACTTCTTGAAGACTAAACAAGAGCAGCTTAGTTACTTGGATTGCATCCACGCTGAGGATTGAGCAAAGTCTGGCCACTCTCACTCAGAATCAGTAGAGCCTAGAGAGAATCATGGAACAGAAGTTCTATGACTTGGATGTCAAGGTAACAGAAGTTCTATGACTTGGATGTCAAGGTAACAGAAGTTTAGTCTGCAGTGGAGCAGCTCCAGGAGGACATGCAGGAGAGGAGAGGCAGGACTACCACTCATACCTTTGCCAGAGTGCCACGAGGCCCGAGGTCATCTGCCATGCCAGTTGCTGACACAAGAGCCACCACTTCAGCACCAGCAATTCCACTAGCTCCAGCATCTACTTCAGCTCCAACTCCAGCGACTACTTCAGCATCTACCGAAGCCTTCGTCCTTGGAGTGATCCAGACTCCACCACCACCTGAAGATCAAGCCTGAGCATCGATCTAGTGCTATGCATTTTCTAGGAACTTTTTGGTAACTTGTTGCCAAAGGGGGAGAAGATGTATAGATCATAGGCTTCGAGAGAGAGAGTGTTGCTTTTCTCTCTTGCTTTATTTGGTGGTTGTTTTTCAAACTTGTTTGCTTTTGAGTTCTTGAGATACTATGCTTGTGAGACATTGATGATCATGTGTTTGATCATAAGCTACACTTAATGCTTGCTTAATGCTATTATCTTATCTATATTGTGATCATTCATTATTCTTGGTGATGAGTGCATGTATTTCATTCTTATCATTTTGAGCGCTCCACCAAGATGTATGTGACATGGAAGAGTAACCCATGACTCTAACTCTTTGTGCATTTGCAGTCCAAAGCAAATTTTAAATATGCACAAATTTAGGGGGAGCTCTTACTTATCACATACTTCTCAAAGCGACGATATATTTCATGCTTATTATCATTTGTCGAAGCTTTGATCTATATGTTGTCATCAATTACCAAAAAGGGGGAGATTGAAAGTGCAACTATCCCTAGGTGGTTTTGGTAATTCATAACAACATATAGCTCATTGAGCTAATGCTATTCCAAGATGATTATTTCAGGAAAGCTCAATGATTGGCATGGCATGGATGTGAAAGTGGAACCCTCAAAATGCTAAGGACAAAGGATTGGCTCAAGCTCAAAAGCTCAAGACTCTTCATTTTATATTTTAGTGATCCAAGATCACATTGAGTCCATAGGAAAAGCCAATACTATCAAGGAGGGATGAGGTGTTGCTTAATGAGCCTCTTGCTTCATGTGCTTAGTTGTGACGCCCCCGATTCAATCGTACACTAATCATGCACGCAAATGTGTACGATCAAAATCAGGGACTCACGGGAAGATATCATAACACAACTCTAAAACATAAATAAGTCATACAAGCATCATAATACAAGCCAGGGGCCTCGAGGGCTCGAATACAAGTGCTCGATCATAGACGAGTCAGCGGAAGCAACAATATCTGAGTACAGACATAAGTTAAACAAGTTTGCCTTAAGAAGGCTAGCACAAACTGGGATACAGATCGAAAGAAGCGTAGGCCTCCTGCCTGGGATCCTCCTAACTACTCTTGGTCATCGTCAGCGGCCTGCACGTAGTAGTAGGCACCTCCAGCGTAGTAGTCGTCGTCGACGGTGGCGTCTGGCTCCTGGACTCCAGCATCTGGTTGCGACAACCAGGTAGAAGGGATAGGGGGAAAAGAGGGAGAAAGCAACCGTGAGTACTCATCCAAAGTACTCGCGATCAAGGAGCTACACTACATATGCATGGGTATATGTGTAAAGGGCCATATCGGTGGACTGAACTGCAGAATGCCAGAATAAGAGGGGGATAGCTAGTCCTATCGAAGACTACGCTTCTGGCAGCCTCCGTCTTGCAGCATGTAGAAGAGAGTAGATTGAAGTCCTCCAAGTAGCATCTCCAAGTAGCATCTCCAAGTAGCATCGCATAGCATAGTCCTACCCGGCGATCCTCTCCTCGTCGCCCTGTAGAAAAGCGATCACCGGGTTGTCTGTGGAACTTGGAAGGGTGTGTTTTATTAAGTATCCGGTTCTAGTTGTCATAAGGTCAAGGTACAACTCCAAGTCGTCCTGTTATCGAAGATCACGGCTATTCGAATAGATTAACTTCCCTGCAGGGGTGCACCACATAACCCAACACGCTTGATCCCATTTGGCCGGACACACTTTCCTGGGTCATGCCCGACCGCGGAAGATCAACACGTCGCAGCCCCACCTAGGCAAAACAGAGAGGCCAGCACGCCGGTCTAAACCTAAGTGCACAGGGGTCTGGGCCCATCGCCCATAGCACACCTGCATGTTGCGTGGGCGGCCGGAAGCAGAACTAGCCCCCTTAATACAAGAGCAGGCTTACGTTCCAATCCGACGCGCGCCGCTCCGTCGCTGACGTCTGAAGTGCTTCGGCTGATACCACGACGTCGGGATACCCATAACTACTCCCGCGTAGATGGTTAGTGCGTATAAGCTCGTAGCCAACTCAGATCAAATACCAAGATCTCGTTAAGCGTGTTAAGTATCCGCGAACGCCGAACAGGGCCAGGCCCACCTGTCTCCTAGGTGGTCTCAACCTGCCCTGCCGCTCCGCCACAAAGTAACAGTCGGGGACCGTCGGGAACCCAGGCCCACCTCTACCGGGATGGAGCCACCTGCCCCTTCAGCCCCCAACTCCGAACAGTATCACAGGTAATGTAACAGTGTAAAGTATATAGTATATGCCCGTGATCACCTCCCGAAGTGATCACAACCCAGTAGTATAGCAAGGCAGACGGACAAGAGTGTAGGGCCACTGATGGAACACTAGCATCCTATACTAAGCATTTAGGATTGCGGGTAAGGTATCAATGACTGTAGCAGCAATGACAGGCTATGCATCAGAATAGGATTAACGGAAAGCAGTAACATGCTACACTACTCTAATGCAAGCAGTATAGATAAGGGTAGGCGATATCTGGTGATCAAAGGGGGGGCTTGCCTGGTCGCTCTGGCAAGAAGGACGAGTCACCAACACCGTAGTCGAACTGGGGGTAGCCGGCAGTCTCGGGGTCTATCGGAAAGAAGTAACAGAGAGGGAACACAATAAATAACAGAACAATCAAAGCATCACAAAGCGTAACAAGACAATACGCGGGGTTTGGTGTGCCCTAACGCGGTAGTAAGTGATACCGACGAAGGGGGGAAACATCCGGGAAAGTATTCCCGGAGTTTCGCGTTTTCGGACAGATGAACCGGAGGGGGAAAGTTGCGTGTTTGCTATGCTAGGGATGTGTGGCGGACGAACGGGCTGCGTATTCGGATTCGTCTCTTCGTTCTGAACAACTTTGATGTTGAAAATAATTTAATCCGAGTTACGGATTAAAAGATATGATTTTCTAAAGTTTTTATGAATTTCTGGAATTTAATTAATTA
Source organism: Triticum aestivum (assembly GCF_018294505.1). Taxonomy (NCBI): domain Eukaryota; kingdom Viridiplantae; phylum Streptophyta; class Magnoliopsida; order Poales; family Poaceae; genus Triticum; species Triticum aestivum. The sequence continues at coordinate 104,706,493 of NC_057797.1, forward strand.
TTTAAATTAATTCGAAAATGGATTTATGACATCAGCATGATGTCATGCTGACATCAGCAGTCAACGGGGTTGACTGGTCAACCTGACATGTGGGTCCAATGGGACCCACCTGTCATACACTGTTAAGTTAATTAGGGTTAGGTTAAACTAATTATTTCTTAGTTAGACTAACAGGTTAATTAGATTAATTAAGTTGGATTAATTAACTTAATTAACTTACTAATTAATTAATTAATTTTTTAATTCGTTTTTATTTTATTTATTATGATTGTTTTTTTATTACTTTTTTTTAAAACCGTTCTAGGGCGGGGCCCTTTGTCATAGGCCCATAGGGCCTTAACGGGCACGGGCACGCGGGCGCTGGGTATACGAGCGTAACCCGGTTGGCCTCGGGCGCCGGCCGGTGCGGCCAAGGGGCGCCGGGCGCGGCCACGGGGAGCAGGGGCACAGCAGCGCGCCGAAGTCGAGCTCCGGCGGCTGAGGTCCGGGCGGAGTAGAGGGGGCCGCGGCGAGTAGATGCAGCGGGGCATAGCGAGTGGTCCAGGGGCTCCGGCGACAGGCGCGTGAGGAGGCGCGCGTGTGGGGGCAAGCACCGGCGGCCAGCGGTGCAGCGCGTGGTGGTGCGCTGAGCGCAGCGGGCAGGACCACGGCGCGGCCAACGATGGCTACAGGGCGTGGTGAGCATGGTGGTCGGCGAGCAACAATGGAGGGGACCGCGGCAAAAATTACGGGACAGAGGGAGAGACGGGGGAGGGCGAGGCCCTCACCGGCGATGTAGAGACCAAGGGGGGGCGGCGAGGCTCGAGGTGGCCTTTGGGGAGGAGGACGGGGACGATGTGCAGCGACGAGGAGGCAGTCCTGCGAAGACGCTTCCGGCGAGGGGCGTTCCGAGCGACGGCGATGAGATCCAAGGGCGACGGTGTCGGGGAGCCGACCGACGACGGTGCTCGGGACGACGATGGGGTTCGATCAGGGCGGCGGCGAGGGGCGCAGGGGGGCCGACGCGGTGGCGTC